>NC_081409.1:790838639-791072470 GCF_030272615.1 Cryptomeria japonica | reverse complement strand
TCCTCTCCCTCTCCCTCTCCCTCCCTCTCCCCTCCCTTCCTCTACCTCTCTCTTTCTCTCTCTCACTCTCTCTCACTCTCTCTCTCTCATTGTCTCTCTCTATCTCTCTCTATCTCTCTCTCCTTCCCTCTCTCCCTCTCTCTCTACATTCCCTCCCCCCTCTTCTCCCCCGCTCTCCCTCCCTCTACCTCTCCCTTCCCCCCATGTTCTCTCCCTCTCTCCCTTTGTCTCCCTCTTCCCTCTCATCTCCCTCTCTCTCTATGTCTCTCTCTATCTCTCTCTGTCTCTCTCTACTTCCCTCTTCCCTCTCCTCTCCCTCTCTCTCCCTCTCCTCTCCTCTCCTCTCTCTCTCTCTCTCCCTCTCTCTCCCTCTCTCTCTCTCTCTCTCTCTCTCTCTCTCTCTCTCTCTCTCTCTCTCTCTCTCTCCCTCTCTTTACCTTCCCTCTACCTCTCCCTTCCCCCCATGTTCTCTCCCTCTCTCCTTCTCTCCCTCTCCCCTCTACTCTCCCTATAAGATTTCTAGAGATGTTAACGATGACGGTTTCAGTAATGTTAGCCATATTCCCTTCGGAGAACACTTCAAGTGTCTGAGAGGGTAAGTGAGATCAATATCGACTACTCTTGGAATAAGTACTAGTGCTAGCCTCCATTTCATCAAAGTGTGGAATAGACGATGATCTGTGATGCATGTCTTCCCATGGCCGATCAAATCCAACCATAGCTTCAAGGATAGCTTCATCAAAAGGCATAACAATATCAAAGAAGTCCCCAGAGGGAGGAGGGCTGGCTGTCCAAGTAGGTGAGGCAAATGGATCATATTCCTCTCAAAAAATAAGATTTTGTTCCATATTTGCAGAGGCCATTTGAATGGCTTGATAATAAAATTATGCCATAAACAAGGGCATACTCTCACCCAAATATTCTATCGAAGAAGGATCTGGTCAAATCCAAGGGTCATTCTCAACTAGGAGGATTTTAGAAGCCATCTAAACAATAGGTAGACCAAACATTGGGACGGAGTCGATGTAATAGATCAGTGGTGGAAGGGGAAAAGTGCCCATAAGGGATGCATATTTGAACATGCCAACACTGATATTATTGAAGGGCATCTTGGAATTATTTATGAATGGAATGTTCATTTCAGTCTTGGTCTGGGCACAAGAAGTGCAGTAGTCCAACTGGTTGATGGTGATTATCCGCCTGAACCAAGAAACTCGAAAGATAGAATAGGTGACCGCTGTAATGGTGTATGACCAACTCTAGCCAAGCAAAAGGTTCTACTCAAGAGGAGTGTCAACTACTTCTACTTCAACCGATAAAGGTTTTCCTCCAAATTTGACTGGGAAGGAAGGTATGAAGTCGCTTGTCCACATCGGACAAGGAGGGTGAAACCTTACATAGGAAGGTGAGGAAGGTATTATTCCATGAGGCTTAAAGGAATGTCCATAAAATGCTTTAAGCATGGTGGTAGATGGAACGATCTCAAGAGAGCCTAGGGCTTTCCAACAAGCCAAGGACATTACACAGGTTTAATAGTTTGATTTCAAAAAATAGTTATAAGATGCATACTTATGGTTATTTATTTATTTTTGAACCTTTTTTTACATATATATGTAATATGATTCTATTTAGGTCAACCAATCTCAACCATGGGAAAGAACAAGTGAGGAACAATGGAACAATGAGAGGCTCAAAAGGAAAGACAAAGGCAGCGTATGAAGAAATTGCGTGACATAAGAACAATGGGAGAAGAAGGTATGTCAACCTCAACATCTCAATTCAATTTACCAAATGAATATAATACACCTAATGCAGTTGAAGAAGAAACATTTGATAATTTATTGTTTGAACCTAATGCAATTGAAGAAGAAACATTTGATAATTTACCATTTGAACCTAATGCAATTGAAGAAGATACCACATTGAATAATCAATTAAATGATGAACATATTACACCTTCTCTACTTAATGAATTGAATGTACATAATGCACCGATGTTAACACCTCCTAAAATCATTCGTAGGAAACCAAAGTATTTAATTGACATTGATTGGAATATATTAAAGTCAATGCCCAATAAAATGAATGAATGAACTTGTAGGAGAATGATTAAAAGAATATGGAAAAACTATTTTAAAAACTTAAATGAAACTACAGGATGTTAATTAATTGTTCAAATGATTAAAAAATTGAATTTTAGAGAGACAATGAAAATTCTAGGCCTAAGATCATCTGAAAGTAACACTGAAAGAACTATTGTCAGAAAACTATTTGATGCATATCAATCTATTGGTTCAAAATCATGTAGTAAAGATTCTAATGCTACTCGACGTGCCATTACATCAACCATAATGAGCAATAAAATAAAAGAAGATTGTTTGATAAGCAAAACAAGTAAGTCATTGAACGCTAGTAGTACAACATTAAGTAAAGCATTAAAGAGACGAGAACAAATAGAGGAACCTAACAATAATTCTCTTTGGGAATTCTCGGGTAGAATACCATGCAAAGACAAGGTTTTTGTAGATGCACTAAAAACATAAATTGAAATTTTTTGGCATGACAACACAAGAGTATCGCCCAACCAAAGAGATGTTGTTAGAAGGTGAATTGGGTCTAAAAATCGTGAGTCACATGTGAAACAGTATTTGGATATGACTCAAACTAAATTTTATGAAAGATTCCTTCAAAAGTTTCCTCAAATAAAAATTTCTCAAAGATTTTTTGAAATGGCAAAACCTTTTTATATTAAGATTAATCATGTACGCACCATGTGTTGTTGTAGGATGCATATTGAATTTTCCATGCATTATGATATTTTTCATCATATTTGTTCTACTTTGCACACTAATGATGTTTTGCAGGAATGTAATATACAAGAACCTCTTAAGTCGGCAAGAAAATTTATTTCAAGTGTGTTATGTAATAGACATGATGGTTGCTTTTATTATAATATGCCTTGTTTGGAAGGCTCTTGTGCTATATGTGATGGTTTGCAATGTTTACCAAGATGCATACATTTGGAGAGCACACATGAAATTGGTACGAAACTAGTTTCTTTTGGAAAATACAAGACAGTCACATATGGAGTCAAAGATGGAAAAGATTTGAAGAGATGTGAGCTACTGAAAAATGATATATGTGTAGCTTGATTTATGAAAATGTTTCAAGAGAAACTAGTTTATGAGTACATAATGCATACACATAGAGCTTGATGGTTAGATGAGCAATTCAAGTTGTGTAAGGACACATTTCTTCTTGGCACCATTGTCTCTATTGTTGATTTTGCTGAAAATTATACACTACAACCTCAAAATGAAGTGCAATCCATGTATTGTCACTCTACACAAGTTTCTATTTTTGTACACATAGCATTCATGCATGCAGATGATAGCACAGAGGAGGATAGAAAGGTTGTAAGAGAGTATCACTTATACATAAGTTATGATCGTACTCATTCGTCGGAGTTTGTACAAGGATGCTTTAAAGTTTTCTATGATAGTTTAAGGGAAAGGAACATATGATACAACCAAAACTTAATATGGTCAGATAATTGCACCGCACAATTCAAGAATGCAAGGATGTTTTATTGGATGACAAGGATGCATGTGACAAGCAGTGTACAACATTTTTGGAATTTCACTGAGGCTGGACATGGTAAGGGAGAGCACGATGGTGCAAGAGCATGTGTGAAAAGAGCCCTAGCCAGGGAAGAATTGAAGTATGAAGGTAGTGCTGAGTTGGTAGATGCAGAAACAATTGTGCGATGGTGTAAGTCTACGATGGGTCCAGGTAATCCAAGTACGTCATTGGTTCGTAGATATTTTTGGTTTATTACTGAATCTAACATTGAAAACTATCTAGATTGTTGTACAGTTGCAGGATTGAGTGACATGCACTCATTTATGAGTTCAAATTCAAGTTCACTGGTAATTTATACGAGACAGATGGTATGTTTTTTCTCTTCATGCATGTATTGTTTGTGCGAAGAATGTGAATCAGAAGAGTGGGTTGACAAATGTTCTTGTAGACCATTGGTTCCCATTGATTCATATCAAATTCTCAAAGCACTACAATTGAACTAGATGGAGACATCAGTGGATTTTGACCATGTATCCGACCTAGTAGATTCAGGTGATTTTTTTAAAGTATTCTTTTTGGTTCATTTTTTTGTACATCATACTTTATTTTTGGTTTTAATTTACACTTTATAAAATGTAGGTCATGTGTATGCAGTTGTTGCAGAAGAGAACAATGAAGAAGGAACAAATTACTATTTGTGTCGTTGCATTGAGCCTAACAAAAAATTGACAACCACAATCATTGATGGAGAGGGTATTGAGTACCCAATAGGGTCTATTGTCATGACAGGAACATGGCTTTAGAGATACCCTATCAAGAATTTTGATGTTTGGTTGTTCGAGGAATTTGAAACACACAGACATATTCTACATTTCTCTAACCTTGTTGTTGCAACAAATATTCATTTGATGAAGTATCGTGGTAGACCTCATAACAAGATTTTATGGAAAGTTTGTGAATCTGACCATGAGGCAATACTTGACACAATACGGGTTATAGCCGATCCTGAAGGCTCACTTAATTGATTCTACGGTTCAGAGTAGAATGATTTTGAGAATTTTGTATAAATCATCGACGAATTGTTTTATATCTGTTTTTTGTATATATAAATGCCTATGAGCTGATTTTTACATGTTTAGGGGCATAATTTTGTATATTTAAGTGGCAATGAGCTGGTTTGTACATATGTACATGCCAAATTTTGTATATTAAAATGGCGATGAGCTGAATCGCACATATTGTAATGCCAAATTTTGTATAAAATCCCATGAGATGATTTTTATATTAAAATGGCGATGAGCTGAATCGCATATATTGTAATGCCAAATTTTGTATAAAAGCCCATGAGATTATTTGTAAGACAATTTTTTGTATAATCAAATAGCCAAGAACTGATTTCACCATATTTAGAGGCAAATTTTTGAATAATATGTGACAATGTTTTGTGACTATTTTGTGTGTCAATGTTTTATGACTATGTTTCGATATATGTGATGTGTCCTTGGTCAATCATGAGAATTATTGATTCTTGTATAATCATGAATAATTATTTGATTCATTATGGAGTCATAGGGGTGATAGATTGAGACTAGATACAATTTGAGCAAAAATTGTCATTGTTGTCAAAAAAATTGTCAAAAAAGTTGTCGAGCAACTTCTACATTACGTCGGTTGGGTATGACTCTCGACGTTCTGGTGCTTTGGGATGAATGAAAGGGGCATGCCTAGCATAAACATGCCCACCTGGATGCACTCACGATGTTGGTTTGTGCACACAAGGAACAAAATCAATTCTAGACAATATTGCAACTTTTCCTTGCAAGCAACTGACGGTTTTTTGAGTAGGCAAAAAAATGCTACTAATTGAAAATGGCTCCGAGTCATCAAAAACCAAGATAGGCCATTGTAGAGGAGCCTCACGTGACCCCATGAGATCAAACAGATAAACTGCATGTGTTGTGGATTGGAAGAAACAGTCCATCAAATTTTGATAATTTTTTAGACTCAGGGCACTTGAGAGATCTCACTGGTATGGTATGACTCTCGACGTTCTGGTGCTTTGGGATGCATGATAGGGGCGTGCCTAGCGTAAAAATGCCCACCCGGATGCACTCGCAATGTCTGTTTGTGCACACAAGGAACATAATCAATTCTAGCCAATCTTGCAACTTTTCCTTGCAAGCAACTGATGGTTTTTTGAGCAGGCGAAAAAATGCTACTAATTGAAAATGGCTCTGGGTCGTCGAAAACCAAGATAGGCCATTGTAGAGGAGCTTCACGTGACCCCACGAGATCAAACAGATTGACCGTATGTGTTCTGGATTGGAAGAAATAGTCCATCAAATTTTGACAATATTTTGGACTCAAGGCACTTGAGAGATCGCACGGGTAGGGTATGACTCTCGACATTCTGGTGCTTTGGGATGCATGACACAAGCATGTCTAGCGTAAACCTGCCCACCTGACTATTGTTTTTTGTTGTTTATATTCATATTGTTAATTACATATACAAATATTCATTTAAATTTATAAACGGGCAGCCACCAAATATAGCGAATACACAATAATGAACTGAATACAAGGAGTTTTGTAGGGTTAATTCAACATTTTAGAAATTTTATCAAATCATATTCCATGATTGCAATACTTTATATCATATATTTTTGTTGTTTATATTCATATTTTTGATTACATATGCAAATATTCATTTAAATTTATAAAAGGACAACCACAAAATACAACGAATACAAAATATTGAACTCATTACACATTTATTGGATCGAATATTGATATTTATATATATAAAAAAAGGCATGTCTGCCAAGTCAATACAAGTATTACAAAAATGTGGCAGATGCTATGTCCAAATAGATATACAATAAAAATTTAGAATATATCTACATGTATTGGTCATTCTATAACCAAAACTAACACTATATGATCCTAAACTTCTGGTGGATCATCAAAATCAAGTGTCTTTGGCGCAGTACGTGGCTCTATAGATGGCTGCAAAACCACAATTCAAAAGCCAAGTTAGAATTCTTTTGTAGAAAATAGTTCACAATTAACATCATAATTATGCATTTAACTTTAATTCCTTTGCAATTGAAATGTAGATTACCTCATCGGTTGATCCAGGAGCTAATGTCTTCACTCTCCTCTCCTTGTCACTCTTAGGAGTTTTCTTGAAGACATACTTAAATTGATCCACGTTATGGCCATACCGCGAAGGAGTCTATTGTAGATTAAATTTACAATTAATACAATGTACTAACATAAATATATCAAAAACACTTAAAAGCTATAATATAGAGAACAATAACGTACCTGTGCCTGAGATGCTTCTCCAATGGACTGAGGTTGGCTCACCATCGATGTAGAAACTGACGCTATTACCTATACAAAAAATGTACAAAGATTAAATACAATTAATATAATGATAAGTATTGAAGGTTGAAAACAATTAATTTTACATATCAAACAAATGTGTACCAGATTCTGAGATGCTTCTCTAGTGCAAGGAGGAGGGTTCACCATTGATGAAATAGGTATGGATATTTCCTCTATGAAAAGATTATAAGATTATAATATATCACAAGTTCACATGTATGCGTGCATATAATCATGAAATCAAGAAAATAAAGTAGAGATACATACCTCCACCCTCTCTTGATCCGTGGGTGAATCAGGTGCATTCAACATATCGACAAAGCTCAACGGCCGCTGTACATGTAAAATAGACAAAAAACACTAATCAATTTACAAACCCCAAATAATACTTGATTTCAACATTTTCAAACAATTGTACAACTAAAAATGTGTTAAATTACCTTCTTCACACATTTTGGCATCTTTGAGGAATTCTTTTTCTTAGGACGACCCCTAGATGCGGAGAGGGTACCCTAAAAACACAAAATTAACATGAGATATTAGTACAGATAATAAAATAAACATAATTTTAAAAATCTAAAATGAAATGACTTGCATATTCCATCAAAACAATACATAAAAAGAGTTGTACAAAATATCATACCGTATAGCCTTGTAGGCCAAAATCAATTGCTGAGAGCATGATGTCATCAATCTGGGACATTTCATCCCCTGTCAACACCTACAAACCAGAAATTGGACCAAGCATTAAAGATAGTTAGTATATCTTGTATTTTTTTGAATTCAAAGTGTACCATTCTATTTTAACATGTTACAAAATTTATACCTCAAGCGTCGAAGTTGTAGCTATGGTAACTGGGGGAGGTGTATGGGATACCGCTGCTGCATCCTGAAATGCATATTATTTGTCTCAATTTAAATCAATGTATAAATGAAAATTCATTTATGTAATTACAAAATTAAAGTGAATGATAAATAAAATGTTATGAATTCAAATCAACATACTGTGTCTGTGGCTCATGGGCAAACACCATGTCCATCAACTCATCTGTCAGCGCGACATCCTCAACCGTGTGTTCCTAACATCTACAACCGCAAATCATGCATAGATGATATGAGTATCCATCTGCACCGGCTACATCATCTATCCCCGAGCAATTGACACACATATGATCGATGGGCTCTTTGTCGCCCTCTAATGGCTCATCATCCAATACAATAGGGTGTGCTAATGATGTCCCATGTTGGATGATGGCACCAGTCAATGTTGTGGCTGCATGAAGAGTCTGTAGCTCCATCGACTCTTTCAGCTCTAATGGGACAACCTGATGCACCTTGGGTATGGGTGCTAGGGGGTGGTGACTCTCCATGGCTAATCGCCTAAGGGCTCTAGGTCTATCCTGGGCAGAGCCACCACCTATACCATGAAACTCTCTCATGTCAAAATAATTTGGGCGCACATTGAGCACAAACTCACAATATATTTTTCTCAAAAAATATAATGGCACCTCATAATTATTACAAGGTGGATCATCAAAGACCATCCACCACCTCTACCAAAAAAGATTCTTCATCTGCACATTGGTACACCAATGTATGGGCAACCTCTTTGCATTAGGAGGTAATGACTAACCAGTTTTGGGGTCAACAAAAAGGGCACATATTTGTTGTTTAGAATTTTTTTTGTTTTTAACTCCATTGTATGATAGCCCATTGGCATAGAATTGACGACACCTATCCCTAAAGCTTCCCCATTTGGTAATTTATGTGGAAACAGCTATGGCACCACTAGCTAATGTTTCTAGGCTAGTGGCGAGGGACTGATGATGGTCAAGTTTAGAAGTTTTCAATTTTACAATCAGTCTATTGATTTTGGATGTATTTTGCCCTAACTGATTAATTAATTCTTCCTATGTTTTGGCTATGCGGTCAAAAGGAGGAATTGGGGGTTGTTCTTGTGTGTTTTAAGGAGGTGCATTTGGTTGTTCTTATGGGTTTTAAGGAGGTGCATTTGGTTGTTCTTGTTTTGGATTAGAAGAATCTGGTTTTTGAAACAAAAAATGAAAATACCTAATCAAAATTAATGAAATTAAATTCAAAATGTAAAACAAATTGCATAAACCAGAAAGAAAGACAAAAATAAACAAAAACTAACCTTGTTCTATAGCCTGGACAAATTTAGCACCCCGTTCGCAGTTTAGGTTAGAAAATGGGAAAAAAACAAAGTAAAAAATGCGCTTTTTGAGTAAATGAGGACCCAGTTTTTTTTAAAAACCTTTTTTATTAGGCACCGCGTATGCGGTTTTACTAGGATTATTAGCGTGTACGAGCTAATTTTCCTAGGCATAGTGTGTACGCACTTAGTTTCCTAAACACAACACATATGTGCTACCTTTTCTAGGGTCAGGAAGAACAAACCTAAGCGCGTACGTGGGAATTTGAAATTTTAAAATCGCGTACGTGCTGCTTGTTTTTCCAAGTTGTTTTTGGGTGGTGTCCATTTTTCTGACCAACATCTTTGTGCACACGCCCAAATGATATAACATTTTTTGAAACTGAAACATGTGTCACATCCTATGCTTCATCTACTATAGGGAAAAATAAAAAAATAAAAAATTTCATTAGGTTTTGACCAAGTTAAGGTGGTCAGATGCAGGAGTTTCTGAATTTTTGAAAAGCTGTAGTAAAAAATTCATAAATAATTATTTAATTTATAAAATATAAAAAAAAATATGTGTCACATCTGGACATCAGTCTAATACTTATATTATAAATATTATAAAAAAATATTAAGATTTGATTATGATTAGGGTGGTCAGACATACGTGTACTTCTTATTTTTTTCCTGAAATTTTAGTACCACTGCATTGAAATTTGAAATTTTCATCAAATAGGATTTTTTTTTCCCAAAAAACAACTAGTAGCTTAGAAACTACATTCAATTTTCTATATATTCTCTTCTTACATATTTTAAAAATAATGTTCATAGCTTATTCAAATTTTCATGTCAAGTCGCATAACTCTGATTTTCTGAAATTTCATTGCCACTTAAGGGCCTGTTTTGGCAGACCATGATCCTGCACATACCCTATTAGATTAGAATAAGGCTAGGAGATGGAAGGAAAACAACTTTTAAAACAAATGAGGGGTTATATGAGTGGAAATTCATGCCATTTGGGTTGTCCAATGCCCCTTGTACCTTGATGAGGTTGATGAATGAAGTCTTGGTGGAATTCATAGGAAAAAATTTCATAGTATACCTACATGATATATTGATCTTCAGTCACACAAGGGAAGAACACCTCAAACACATAGATACGGTTCTCAAGAGGTTACATGAAGAGAAACTAATGATCAATTTGGATAAGTGTTTGATCATGAAGGAGGAGATCATGTACTTGGGTTTTGTAATCTCACAAGGTGTGTTGAAAATGGACCAAGAGAAGGTGAGTGCTATACTATCTTGGCCAACAACAGAGAAAATGGACCAAGAGAAGGTGAGTGCTATACTATCTTGGCCAACAACATGGTTTAGCAAATTTTTATAGGAAGTTCATAAGAGGATTTAGTCATGCTTGTGCACCCATGCTTGACACCATAAAAGGAGGAAAAAGGTGCAAGTTCAACTTGACCAAAGAGGTAGATGATTCATTTGAAATATTGAAGAAGAAGGTTGTAGAATAACTAGTCCTAGCCTTACCAGACTTCAACAAGATATTTCAGGTGGAATGTGATGCAAGCCACATGGCTATTGGGGCAGTTCTCAGTCAGGAAGGAAGGCTTATTACTTTTTTCAGTGAAAAGATAAATGATGCCAAGAAGAGGTACTCATCCTATGACTTGGAGATGTATGCTCTAGTAGAATTTTTGAAAAAGTGGAGGCACTATTTATTGCCTAAGGAGTTCATAGTTTTTACTGATAATCAGACACTCAATTTCATAAAAAGCCAAGAGAAGCTAAACCATCGACACATGAAGTGGGTAGAGACCCTACAAACCTTCACCTTCACCCTCAAACACAAGAAGGGGGTCAAGAACAAAGTTGCAGATGCTTTGAGAAGGAGGGTCTGAACTGTCAACCAAATCAAGATGGAGAGTGTTGGTAATGATTCCTTGAAGAGTATATATGGTGCGAATGAAGAATTTTGAGATATACAAGGTATGTGAAACCTCTGGTGAGAGGTATTATATTGAGTTTTCTGAATTTTTTATACAAGATGGATTGTTATTCAAAGGAGTATAGTTGTATATTCCTAAGTGTTCCATGAGGTTGAATATCATTAGGGAGAAGCATTGTGGAGCCATGGCAGGTCATTTTGGCCTTGCAAGACCCTAGACCTTGTGAAGAGACATTATTACTGGCCTAAATTGTAGGCAGATGTAAGAAAATTTGTGGAAACATGTGTAATATGTCAAAAAGCCAAGGGGAAGTCCACAAATGCAGGTTTGTATCAGCCCTTACCCATTCCTTCTAGGCCATGGGAGAGCATAATTATGGACTTTGTGTTGGGTCTACATAGGACAAGGAGGGGATTTGATAGTGTCTCTATAGTGGTGGACAGGTTTAGTAAAATGGCTCATTTCTTGCCATGTAAGACTTCTTGTGATGTGGCATATGTTGCAAACCTATTCTTCACAGAAATAGTCTAGATACATGGATTGCCCCTAAAAATTATTTCAAACAAAGATGTGAAGTTCATAGGTCACTTTTGGAGGACCCTTTGGAAGAAGTTGGGAACTAACCTAGCTTTCTCATCGACCTACCATCCTCAAATGGATGGGCAGATTGAAGTTGTCAATAGGTCACTAGGAAGCCTATTAAGGTGTTTGACAAGGCAACATGGAGAAAAATGGGATAGTATACTATCACAGGAAAAGTTCTCTTACAATGATACCATCAATAGGAGCACAGGGAAGTCTCCTTTCTAGATTGTATATGACATACACCCAAGGGGAGTATTGGAGTTAAGGGATTTACCGAAGGAAGAACCCATTAGTGCAGATGTTGAAGCTTTTGCATCAGCTATCAAGGAGGTGCATGACCAAGTGAAGTCTCATCTCCAACTATCTGCAGTGAAGAATAAGGCTTATGCTGATAAGAAAAAGAGAGATGTGCAGTTTAGTGTCGGGGATCTGGTATGGGTACATTTGAAGGAGAGACTCCCAAAATGAAAATACAACAAGCTCATGCAGATGAAGATTGGACCATGTTAGATATTAAAGAAATATGGAGAAAATGCCTATGAAATCCAACTTCCTCCTGATCTTGGATTATCACCCATTTTTAATGCATGTGATCTTACACTTTTCAAAGGTAGTGACAATGACGGGGAGGAACCAACGCAAGTTGCAACTGACAATGAAATTCCAAGGCATGAATCACCTAATTTGAGCAAAGTGTTAGATGGTAGACTCACAAAGAAGACAAGGAACAAGGAGTGTATTGAGTACTTGGTGTCTTGGCAGGAGAAACTAGACTCTAAGGCAGTTTGGATGACAGATGAGCAAATTTCCAACCTTGGTGTAGATTTACAAACTCTGATCTCAAATGGGCTTGAGATCTCTTCTCCCAGGGAGTATGGTATAGTGACACCTCATAAAAAATCAAATCATGACCCTAAGAATGAATAATAGGATCATTAGAGTGTCTTAGTGTGTCTTGTGTTTCATGTATGCAATAAACCCCCACCATGTAAGCCCATGTCATCAATTAGCCATCTTGATAAGCCAATTGGGACAATGTAGTCCATGGGGGTAGTAGATGGTTTATTTTTATATTTGATAGGTTTTAGACATGTTTTAGGAGTGTTCAATTGATCCGTGTGTGTGGATTCCAACCTTAGCAAGTATGATAACATTTTGTGCAAAATTGCAAAATTGCAACTTTTGTAAAATGCAACTTTTGGGTGCAAAAGTTCAACTTTTTGAAATACGGTTGGGGGAAGTCTTTCAATAGCTCAAAACTACTCCAAAATTGGTTGGAAACTATTGGAGAGTTTTATAATCCTTGTGGACATGATTCCCAAGGTTTCTGCTATTGTGATTGGAATTTGTGAAGCAATAAAACACTAAATACTGCAGTTTTCCTAGAAATTTTGAGTTTGCAGAAGTTGCATGTTCTTGTATGGATTGATTTCAAACTCACCATCCATGGAGTAGATAGAGGGGTAAAATATATATTTTTTGGTGGTGGTCTTGGCTCGTAATTATTCCAGAGTAGTGAGAACCCTCCATTCTTCTGAGTGCAACCCACAAATTAAGGGTTTAGAGAGGGTTTTGGATAGACATGGCCTTACCTTGCATTCTAGCCCACTAGAAGACTCTTCTTTTGGAGGGATACAAGATAATACTCTTTAATTTAGGTTTTCCATCATTTTTTGTAGGGGAAACTTGGTTGTGTGGAGAAAGGAGAAAAATTAGGTAGGCATCTCTATGTGACTACCTAGGACAAGATTTAGGACAGTCATCATAAAATGTCATAGCGATGGATTCTAGGCATGCAACCCTATAATTGGAGGTTAATCACCATCCCTCACATGCCCATAGACCTTTTTTTCTAGTTTTGTTTCATTGATTGGTAGTTGCTTTAGAAAATAGGCCTAATTGCCTCTATTAGCTCTCTTGGCCTCTAAAGGGATTAGACCTTGTAATTGGAAACCTGGTCAAACCATTTTAGGGATCAGTACAAATTCCAAAAGAGTGTTTTAAATGGTAATTTTTTTGTATGGGTGTGTGGAATATTTTGGATTTAAGATCCATTTTATCACCAAATAGGGCTACAAGCCAAGGGGGTAGGTTTCTAAAGGAAGTATAAGGAATTGGAGCCTAATCTCAAAACCAATGCTTGGAATAGTTTCTACTAGAGTTAAATGAACCAAACCCTAAGCCCTTAGGAACAGGGTGCAATGGGATGGTGTAGGGTAGGTGTTGAAGCATCTACTCATCTTTAGTAGGCCCAAGCCTAGTGAACTTGTGTGTAGTTTCATCCAAGGTTTGGAGTCCTTCCTTGTAGGACCCTTATGACCATTAGGGGTTCATAAGTCTAACCTTTCTTGGTCTTTTCCTTAGGTGTGTGGGTAGGGCTCTGTATAAGTAACACTATAAGGATCACTATGTGGTATTCTTTGTAGGTTGAGCTTACTCACTACTTCCTTTGACACTATGTTATCTGTGGACCCTAAATCCACCAGCACTCTACATAATTTTTCCATAATCTTTCATTTAATCCTAAATAAGGATCTCCTTTGGCTAGGTTCCTCCTTAAATGGTTCTTTAATCAAGACTCTTCTTATAATAAGATTCTCTCGAACCTTTGAATTGAAACTCACTTCTGATGCCTTCATGTTTGCTGCAACCTCTTGACCATAATTTATTCTCCTCTCACCTTCTTGGGATGAAGAAGAGTTCTCAGGAAATCTATATGTTGTGTGTCTAATTTGATGGTAATTGTAGCACTTCATTATGGGGAAGTAGGACCATCTTCCTAATCCACTAGACCTTCCTCTACTAGAGTTTCTAGATCCCCTTTCTCTATAGCTACTCTTACTATTGGAATCCCCACTTTTCTCTACCAACTTGGATTCCCCTTGGGATCTTTGGTCTACACTTCTTCCACTAAAGCTACCTCTCTAACCTCTACCATTTGTTCCCCTACCTCTACCTTTGTTGCTTTCATAGCAAACTCAACTCTTCTTGAATATTCCACCTCAAGCAATTCAAGTATTTGGATAACTTGAATATTCCACCTCAAGAACTTATGAATGGTATTAGGACATAACATACTCAACTCTTCTTGAATATTCCACTTCAAGGTATTCAAGTATCTGGCTACCTTCATGCTTTCATCTTCCACCACCTTGGATCTCATACACAACTTCTGAAATTCCTCAATGTAGCTGCTCACATCTAAGTCTCTTTGTCTCAAGTTTTGTCTCCTCTTGTGCAATTGGATTTCATAATCTTTAGAGATATATGCTTCTTTCACCTTGGCCAGAATTCCCTTCCAAGTGGCTATTGGGTTCTTACGCTCCTTTTGCCTCTCCTCTTGGATAAATTTCCACCAAGTCAAGGCGGCTCCTCTCAATCTAGATTTAGCTACCTTCATGTTTTGTGCCTCATTGATGCAATCACATTCAAAGTGATTCTCCAATCCTTCAATCCATTCCATGACTACTTTTGGTTCCATTTTTCCACAAAAAAGTGGTACCCCTTCTAAGGATTTTCCTCCTAATGCTATAATGGCTCTAAGGAAAGGTTCTTTAGGTAGAATAGGATTTTGTTCAGGTGTGCTATCCTCTTTTACTAGTTCCTTACCCTTCCCTTCATTGACTTTGATTGTCACTTTCTCAATCTTGTCTTCAACTACGTCTAGTTTTTTCTCCAACTATTGTAATCTTACCCCGAGGAGTCTATTTTATTCCTCTTGATCTTCTACCTTCTTGGCTAACTCTACATTGGTCACCATCCTTAGACTATTTTCTCCCACTTACTCAGTCTCTGACATGTACCATCTTCTTCCCAAATCTTAGTTTCTCTCATACCACTTTGATGGGGAGGGGTTCTCAAAGAGAGTCTCACCTTTCATAATAGGAAATTGAGTGATAAATTAGTGGGTCTCTTTCACTCTCCAATTGGTATTTCAACAACCAAAACATTCAAATCTCTAGGAGTGCTCCCAATCAAGTTATGCTCAATAGTTGCTCAGGCATCATTGAGATTCACAAGGGTAAATCCAACCTCAAACTAGAAATCTTCTAACATATTATTGCAAGGGTTATATTAGGTGTTCTTAAGGTATTTACATTTCCAATCAACTAGTTTTACAATTGTCTTTCCTTGATTTCTTCATCGCTCCATCTTTCTCCAATTTTCTAAGCCTAGTAGCCCTAGAGCCCCAATTAGCCCTACCTACCCGATTTTTGGGGAATTTCTCAAAAAATACTCAAAGAACCTCAAAAAGTCTTTTATGATCTGAGTACGCTTTTGGATGAAATTTTGAATCCAACGAGTGAGATAGTCAGGTCTATCCGTACAAGTACGGAACCCAAAGTTGGTATTTTTGATGGGTTTTGGGACTTAGTTTCCTTCTTCAAAGGGTTTAATGTCTTCCCTGGTCTGTCTTACCTCCAACCTTCCACATAGGCCATGAAACACCTTACTCATGCCAAACACTTGGCATCTTCATACTTGATCATCCCTACAAACACATCCAACTTTTCAATCATTTTCCTAACCGGGTTATGACTGAGATCGCTTAGGAAATGATGACAAATGGAAGTTCAATGACCTAAAAGCCCAAAAAAAGTTTATTTACATTGAAAAAAGGTTCCATGGCTTGAGTCCCAAGGGTTATTGAGCAAAAATCAAAGGACTTCAAGATGGAGCCATATTTGGGCTCTAAAACCCTTGCTTAGGCCGAGGGCAATGTAAAATCTAATACACAGTTCAAACCTGCACTAGAAATTATGTCAAATACCTTTTGAGAACTAAAAAGACATGTAAAAAGAAATCATGAAAGAACTATAATAAAATCAATCCATGAAGTATTGACTACTGCTCAAAATTTAAGAAAATACAAGGTAAAATCTAGAAAATCTCTTCACAAGGTATTCAAACTTGCTCACAGCCTTTGCCAAACCATTTACATTCCTTCTTAGATAATTTTATATGCCATTTAAATCCTAACCAGCTCTTCATCGACATGCTTCAACTTTCAAAAAGTTGCTCAAAAGTAGTAAAATGTTGTCAAGCAACATTGACACTTTTTGCCAAAATGTGCATTTTTGTATTTTATACATTGCCACTCATCCTAAACCTCCTAGAATGACTTACAAACACTAAAATGACATGTAAAAATGCAAAATGAGGCTTTCCAAGACATTTAACATCAAAATGCTAGTTTATGCCATTTTAGGTTTACAAGGGCTCATAAGCCCAAATTGGGAAAACAGGCAACCTAGATGATAACCAACCTTCAAATGCATATCTAAGACACATGTGGACCTCTGAGTATTCCATTATTCACAAAATTAATAAAAAAATGAATACTATCACACCAAAATCTAGGAAATGCACTCAATAATGGGTTCTCCTAAACCATATAGGTAATAAACAGGTATTCAAGAACAGATTGAATGAAGCTGGTGAAGTTGTGAGAAATAAAGCTAGACTAGTTTGCAAAGGGTATTCATAGAAAGAAGGAACTTATTATGATGATACTTTCTCTTCGGTGCCTAGACTTGAAGCTGTTAGAATGTTACTTCCTTATGCTACTTATATAGATTTCAAGGTATATTAGATGGATATCAAATTTGCCTTTTTTAATGGTGATCTTGAGGAAGAAGTATACATTGGGAAACCTAATGGATTTTCATTATTAGATGATGGAGATATGGTATGTAAACTGAAGAAAGCTCTTTATAGATTGAAACAAGCCCCTAGAGCCTGGTATGCTAGACTAGATAAGTATTTGTTGAAACTGGGATTCACCAAAGGGACTGTTGATAATAATATGTATTTTAAGATAGAAAATGATAACATCCTAATTGTTGAAGTCTTTGCTGATGATATTATCTTTGGAGATGATGATAAATTGAGCATGAAGTTTACCGGTGATATGCAGAAAGAATTTGAGATGTCTATGATTGGTGAGATTAATTTTTTCTGAGGTTTACAAATTTCAAAGATTGAAAAAGGTATATTTATATTTCAAGCTAAGTATATGAAGGAACTGCTAAATAAGTTTGGGTTAGATGACTCCAAACCTATTGGAACTCCTATGGTGATTGGTTGTAAATTGTCTAAGAATGACGAACCTTCGAAAGCTAATCAAAGTTTTTAGAGATCTATGGTTGGTGGATTGCTATATCTTACCTAGACTAGAGTAGACATCATGCATGTTGTGTGCATGGTTTCTAGATATCAAGATGATCTGAAAAAGATTCATGACACTTCTATTAAGAGGATATTCAAATACCTGAAAGGGACTATGGATTATTGTTTGTGGTACTTGAGGAATGATGATTTCATATTATGTTCTTACACTAATGCTGATTGGCCTAGTGATGTTGATGACTAGAAGAGCACTATCGGTGGAGCATTCTTTTTGGGAAAGAAATTGGTTTCATGGGCTAGTAAGAAACAAGAATCAGTGTCCTTATCTACTGTTGAAGTTGAGTACATTGGTGTTGCTAGTAATTGCACTCAGGTAGTTTGGATGAAGCAAATATTGAAAGATATCAAAGATATCTATGATGAGCCTACTATTATATATTATGATCTAACTCGAACATTATTAATATTTAAAAGAATATGGTCCAACATTCAAAGAATAAGAATGTGTCAATCAAATATCATTAGTTGAGAGAAAGTCAACAAAGAGAAAGTGAAGTTGGAATATGTATCTACAAAGGAACAAATACCTGATATTTCCAGTAAACCTATGCTTACAGATATATTTATCTATTTGATAGACAAGTTACAAGTATCCACCCTGCTTGATGAGAAATAGATGCATTAAGTTGCATCAATCTTGTGGACTTCAAAGTTGTATCATTTTAACCAGATTGGTGAGTTGGTATTTTTCCTCTGGCTGAGTAGATTGGTTATTTATTTTAGGGGAGAGACATTCATATTTCTGCTTTGGGGAGAGGTTTTCATTTTCTATTTTCATATATTTGACATTGTTGTCAAAGGGGAAGATAGATTGTGTGAAAAATTCGTTTATATATCCTAATCTTAGGGGAAGTTTCCTAGTTTACTAGAGATATCTTTTTTCTTTGCTTTGATTATTTTTCACATACATATGTTGCCATCAATGCCAAAGGGGGATATTGTTGGAGATTATTGAGCATTGTTGTTGCTAGGATATGTTGTCATCATTGATGTCAACATATTCATGTGATTTTCTTCAGTGCTTTTTGATTGGGAAGATCTTGCAATCTAGTTTTGCAGTTTTATTTTGCTAATTGCTATATTGCAGAGTTCAGTGTTTGCTCCAATATATTTCAATGTGATCAAATCTTGAGCTAATTTTTTGGGATATTGTTTAAGATGGTCTTGTGTATCTTCATTTCAAATGATTCATGATGTTAGAATAACCAGTGGACAACTGAGAGGGGGGGTGAATCAGTTGTCAATAGATTTTGAAACTTTAAGCACACAAAACCTTTTACCAAAATGCATAAAGCAAATACAGGAATTGAATATATATTAATTAAGCACAAACATAAATCAAAGAACAATTACCATCCATCCACAACACATAAAACCAATAATTGTATGTGGAAAACCTGGTAAAGGGAAAAACATAATGGGAAGCCTACCCATAGTCATATAATACTTCTACAGTAGGGTGAACTCACAATAAAGGTTCCCACTTTTTGACCAACATTAACACATAGATGAACATTTTGAAAACAAACTTCACTTTCTGACACCTATAAATTTTAAACCATTAATAATTTGAAGATGACGTAAACTAGTGATTTGTAACATATTGTTTGTAGATTTTAAATATATTTTTTTTCAATTTTTTTTGAATAAAATTTAACTGATTTTTCCATCTCCTTCAAAAAGTAGTTTTTTACAACAAACACATGAAAGACAACTTTTTTTCTATAAATGATAAAAACTTAATTCTTTTGAATTTTGGTTTGTAACATTAGTACCCAAGGCATGTAGTTGGTTTGATAGTGATATGTTGAATATTTTTCATTTTATTAAGTTTTGAAGTCTAACTAATTATAATATAAATATAGGTGTAGGTTTGAACACATAACTTGTTCTATATATATCAAAAAATTTTATTTTTTATTTTGTTAGAAAAAAGAGTTCAATACCTAGGGCATATAGATTTTTTTGATTTTATTGAATTAGTTTATTATTTTTCCCAATGCGTTGAACAAAAAAATTCATGTTCGTTGAAAAACCTACATTCATAAGAAATAAAATAAAATATATTAATGAAATTAAATATATTAAAATTTATACTATTTGGAAACCTTATAATAAGGACTAAATACTTACAAAAATAAAACTTCTAAATGAATTTATTTGACCCCCCAAAAGCTAATTTAAAATTGGTTTTTTATCAGCATTTGATAGATGCAAAGGAGACTCCATTGCAAGTATGATTTAAAAGTAGAGAGGTTCTATCCAAGAAATTTTTATCTAAGAGCCTTTGATCTAACTCTCTTAAATTAATTACTTCAAATGGGACCTCTTCAAGATTTATCATTATATTTTCTAAAAAATGTGCTATTCAACAAAAATCAAGATGTACCAAAAACTGGGAACCAACATTAGGAGTTCACCCAGTAAGTATGTGAATACAATAAGAGGGGCTTGCACATTGAGGAAGGCACACTTCCTAAAGTGTACTACTCATCATAAAATTACCCTCACTGACTACAAATAAATCTAGACTACAATCTGAAAAGATGAGTGAACTGGAAGAGTAGCATCTACTATGCCTGAGTAGATTTCCGATTAAGCTCAATACTGGAGGTCTTAAACCTCTTACACAATCTCAATTCAATCACCTATGATCAAAAAAATCCTTTGCATATGATTAGAACTTTATTCGCACTCAGATAATACCTTAACCATTTGTAACCATGATCTACAAAGAGATCTTACATCATATATATACCAACCCAAGACCTAAAACAATTAGGTCGGCCACCTAAAAGATAATACAATAAATCCATTACATAATCCCACAAAACAATGATAACTAAACTCATATTGAGACTTAAATAACATAAACCAATTGATAAATCCAACCGATAACACATTAGAATCAACTACCAACACATTACATAAACTGGTCCATAACCTCGCAAAATAACACCAAACCTAAAACAAGTTGCTATAAACAAAATCAAACACCAGTGATCAACTGGAACATGAACATGATAGCTATTAGCATTCTGAGAATCATCTAGAAGTCGCATCAACATCACTTATCAAGTGCATCAAAAGATATCCAACAAAGCTCTATCAGTAAAACCCTTACCGGTAACCAAAAGGCTTACTAGAATAAGAGATAGCTTCCTGATCATCAAATCCTTAACCAACTGAATGTGTTATGCATCAGAAGAACATGAATAAGTAATCCAAACTAATTCCACAAACCAAAGTATACCAAACATGCTCTTCAGATCAATGTCACAATCCAACCACTCTACCAGAAGTTGATAGACAACCAAAACAACTAGTGTTCACATCAATGCAACACATAATCAATTCCTCCCGTTTGCCAAGAATCTCCCCCTTTGGCATTGGTGGAAACACTAGATGTGAAAAACATCCAAGTGATAAGAAATGCCAAACAAATCTCCACAAAATGATATAACAATGAAGCTTAGATCTAATAGACCAAAATCCCCCTATGAATGATATCTCTATTAATCTCTGAACTCTCCTCTTTTGACTAATGTTTCAGTTAAGTTATATTTTTCATATGTCTATCTCTCCCCCTTTGACATCAATGCTAAAAATCTGACATAAACATCAAAGAAAAATCACAAATCCTCTGAACCACATAGTTGACTACCCCCCCTAAGTAGTAGCACCAACACATCAATCCGAAATGAATGATAGCTTTAATAAATGCATACCAGGCTAATGCTAATCAACATCACTCAAGTCTCTATCAGAGGGGCAAAGACCCCCAATCTATCTATGAAGTACTCAAATGATTCCATGGGCAAAGGTTTAGTGAAGATATATGCAATCTTCTCTTTAGTGTTCACATAAACCATTCTGACTTCATTTTCTTCCACCTTCTCCTTCAAAAAGTTATATTTGATAGAAATGTGCTTTTTCTTAGAATAAAATACCATATTCTTTGATATTCCAATAGTAATAGAGTTATCACAGTGAATAACTACCGGTTCATTGCAATCTACCCTATATCCATCAACATTTTATTCATCCATAAAACTTGTGTACAGTTAGTAGCAACATCAACATACTCAGCTTTAATAGTAGATAAAGAAGTACATGAGTATTTCTTGTTGATCCATCAAACAAGTTTCTTTCCAAGAAAGAAAGATCCACCAGATGTGCCCTTCTAGTCATCAACATGTCCCGCCTAATCTGCATCTGTATATGCACATAGTGTAATATCATCATCTTTAGGGTACCATAAACCATGCTCAATTGTTCCTTGTAAATATCTGAAAATCCTTTTCACTGCAGTCTCATGATTCTCTCTAGGATCACTCTAATATCTTGATAAAATACAAACTACATTCATTATATCTGGTCTAGTCTGAGTCAAATATAGAAAACCTTCAATCGTATATTTATACCTTGTAGGATTTACTAGAGCTGATACATCTTTCTTTGTCAATTTCTCACTTGTAACCAAAGGAGTACTAACCGATTTAGAATTTTCCATACCAAATTTCTTCAATAACTCTCTAGCTTACTTAGTTTTGACAGATTGAAATACGTTTGCAGTCTGAGTAATCTACAAACCTCATAAAAATCTCATCTCTTCAATCATAGACATTTCAAATTCATTTTTTCATATTATCAAAGAATTCCATACATAACTTATCCTCACCTCCATAAATGATATCATAAAAAAAGACTTCAATAATCAATATGTCATCATTAGTGATCTTATAATACAAGTTATTGTTTGCATTACCTTTAGTGAAACCAAGCTTCAATGGATATTTGTCCAATCTAGCATACCAAGCTCTAGGGGCTTGCTTCAATCCATATAAAGCTTTTCTTAACCTGCAAACCATTTTTTTGTCATCTGAAAGTCAAAATCCATCAAGATGCTCAATGTAAACTCCCTCTTCAATATCTCCATTCAAAAATGCACACTTAACATCCATCTGATAAACCTTGTATTTCTTATGGGCAACATAAGAAAGAAATAATCTCACAACTTCAATCCTAGCTACCAGAGAAAAAGTCCCATCATAATCAATTTCTTCCTTCTGAGAATATCCTTTACAAACCAATCTAGCCTTATTACTTACAACTTGTGCATCTCCATTCAATTTATTCCTAAAAACCCATTTAGTTCCAATAACATTCTTATTTTAAGGCCATGGAACTAAAGTCCATGTATTGTTGTTTTCTATCTGATCTAATTCCTCTTTCTTAGCTTTCATCCAACATTCATCTTTACATGCTTCAATTACTAATGCCCATTCAATTTGAGAAATTAAGTATACCTCTTCATATGCCAACCTTCTTCTTGTCATTACTCCTTTATTCTTGTCCTCAATGATCTGATCTTCTGAATAATTCAACTTTACATACTTTGAGTCTTCTGATTTTCTATTTCTTTGCTCCGATCTTCAGTTATTGTTGAATTTTTTGATGTTGTCAAAGTAACTAGTTCACCATTTTATTCTGGTGTAGGTTCTACTGGATTAGTTATGATCATTTTCACTGTTGTTTCTTTCTCATAAGTTCTGATTTGACCTCTGTACTGCTCATCCACCTTAACATTAGCACTCTCCACAATTATCTACAGTCTTTTGTATATGATTTTCTATCATTAGAATAACCAAGAAATATCCCTTCATCACATCTAGGATCAAACTTGCCAATGGACTCATCTTTTTTGATATAGCATTTACTACCAAAGATTTTAATATACTTAACTATAGGTGTATGACCAAACTATAACTCATAAGGTGTCTTACCCATGTCTCCTTTGATATGAACTCCATTGAATATGTACATCGTCGTGCTCACAACTTATCTCCAACATATATTACGCAATTTATCTTGCATCATCATAGTTCTAGCTACATCCAAGATAGTTATGTTCTTCCTTTCCACAACTCCATTTTGCTAAGGTGTCTAGGGTGTAGATAACTGTCTCGTTATCCCACAATTCTCACAATAACTGCTAAATTCACCAGATGTGAATTCACCTCCCCGATCTAACCTTACGCATTTAATCTTAAACCCTATCTCTATCTCAACCTTAGCTTTAAAGATCTTAAAATTTTCAAAGGCTTCATATTTATCCCTTAGAAAAGTAACCCACATCATTCTAGAATAGTCATCAATGATTAGCATGAAAAATGTATCACCCTGAAAACTTTTTATTCTAGCAGGACCACACAAATCAGTATGAATAAGATCAAGAACATCATTATATTTGTCTTGTATACTCTTAAAAGAAGTTCTGAATTGCTTACCCATTTGACATTCCTTACATACTAGATTATAAGGCTTCACAATCTTAGGTATGTCTCTAACTACCTTAGTAGAGCCGATCTTTAAAATGCAATCAAAATTTACATGACACAACCTCTTATGCCATAGCCAACTCTCATCAATTTGTGTAATCAAACATGTCTTCTCACCAAAGTTCAAATGAAAGATGTTACCTTTAGTTTGGGTACCGATTGCAATCTCCAATCCAGATCTTTTAATGATTTTGCATTTTCCATCCTTGAACTATAATTGAAACCCCTTATCCACCAACTATCCTATAATCAAAAGATTATGCTGTAAAACTTCAACATAATAAACATTATCAATAATATGCTTACCATCCAATGATATAGTTCCTCTTCCTCTGATCATACATGGTTTGTCATCTCCAAACCTAACCAAACCACCTTCAAATTCTTGCAAAGATAGAAACTTCCTTTTATCTCTAGTCATATGATGTGAACATCCACTATCTATTACCCATTAATCCTTGTCTTGTACTTTAGCAGCAAGGGCCTTCTCTGCATTTTGAATAACCAGTTTTGGAGCATCTTCCTTGATAGCCAAAAATACCCATTCCTTTCCATTGCTAGATCCACTAGTAGAATTGTGTGTCGGTTCACCATCAGAGTCATCGGTCACACCTTCCTCATCCACATAGTAGCATGATTTATCTTTGTTTCTCTTGTACTTATTCTTATTCTTATATTCAAGGTTAGGACTAAAAGATCTTCTATCTTTCTCTTCAAATTTTAAATTCCTCTTAGGACATCTAGATGCAAAATGACCTATCTTATTACATGCAAAACATTTAAAAGGTGATTTTCCTTCATACTTACTTCCTATCAGACCTTTAGGTACTCTTCTAGCAAATAAGGCTTTAAGTTGCTCAAACTCTTCATCTTCTCTCTTCATATCCTCTAGTTCCTTCACATATTAAAATTTCCAATCACTCTTGCCGGTAGATGATGTAGATGCATGAAAAGCAATTTCAGTCTTTGCAGCTCTACGAGGACCGAATTCTTCAAGCTCAAAAGCAGATAACTTTCCAACCAAAGTATCCCTATTAACAAAAGTCTTAAACATTGTTATCAGCTCATTAACTACAGTAGACTTCATCTTTTAAGCCAATGACAAAGCTCTCAATACTTTATAAACAATCTCATCTTCGCTCAGAGATCCACAACAACACTCAATTCAAATAAAAATTTCATTAAATCTTTCCATAAAAGCAACAATCCTTTCATGTTCCTCCATCTTGATTTTTTCATACCTCACCTAGCAACCATCAAGTTTAGCAATTTTAAAGGTAGGGTAACCTTCATTTAGAGTCTCCAACATATCCCATATAGCCTTTTTAGATGATTTGTTAGTTAATCCCATTATTTGCTGATTAGAAAGTGCACTCAAGAGGGCTTCTCTAGCTCTGTAGTCATTCTCAATGTTCTTATCAAAGTCTACCAGAACAAGATTTCCAGATGCCAGATCATAAGGAGTATATCCTTTATCAATAATTTCCCAAATCTCTTTCCCAAAACATATTAGATGAGTCTCCATCTGAATCTTCCATACTCTATAATTTTTTGAATCAAACCTTAGGGTTTCTCTTCGGAAAACAACTGCAGATGAACTGTTAGATGCCATAGGATCTTCCTAAAGTGATTAATTTTCTACAGAGAGGACCAAGCTCTGATACCAATTGTTAGAATAACCAGTGGACAATTGAGAGGGGGGAGTCAATCAGTTGTCAACAAATTATGAAACTTTAAGAACACAAAATCTTTTATCAAAATGCATAAACCAAATATCAAAATAACATATATATTAATTAAGCACAAACATAAATCACAGAACAATTACCATCCATCCATAACACATAGCACTAAGAATTGTACATGGAAAACCTGGTAAAGGAAAAACCCATGATGTGCCAGATAATACTTCTGTTGTATGTGAATACAATAAGAAGAGCCTGCACATGTAGGAAGGCACATTTCCTAGAGCCCACTACTTATCACAAAAGGAGCCTCACTGACTACAAATAAATCAAGACTACAATCCAGAAAGATGAGTGAACTGCAAGAGTAGCATCTCCTATGCCTGAGTATAGTTTCGGTTAAGCTCAATAAAAGAGGTCTTAAACCTCTTACACAAAACCAATTTGATCACCTATGATTGACCAAAACCTTTGCATATGATTAAAACTTTACTCGCACTGAGATAATCCCTTAACCATCTGTAACCATGATCTACAAAGAGATATTACATAATATATATACCAACCCGAGACCTAAAACAATTAGGTCGGCTGCCTAAAATATAATACAATAAATCCATTACATAATCTCATAAACCAATGATAAATCAAGTTAGCTTGAGACTGAAACAACATAAACCAATCGATAAATCCAACCGGTAATGCATTGGGATCAACTACCAACACGTTACATAAACCGGTCCATAACCTAGCAGAATAAGACCAGACCTAAAAAGGTTGCCATAAACCAAATCCAACACCAACGATCAGCTAGAACACAAACATGATAACTATCAACATCATGAGAATCATCTAGAAGCCGCACTAACACCACTTATCAAGTGCATCAAAAGATCTTCAACAAAGCTCTGCTAGTAAAACCCTTACCGATAACCAAAAGGCTTACTAGAACTAGAGATAGCTTTTGAATCATCAAATCCCAAACCAAATGAATGTGATACACATCGTGAATACATGAATAACTAATCCAAACTAATTTCACAAACCACAACATATCAGAGATGCTCTTCAGATCATTGTCATAATCCAACCACTCTACTAGAAGTCGGTAGACAACCAAAACAGCTAGTGTTGACATCAATGACAAATATCAATGCAACACATAATACATTACTCCAATTTGCCAAAACACTATTTGGTGCTCTGAAAGTTAGCTTTCTTCATGACAGTTGTTGTTGCTTGAGTATTCTAGAGTTTTAGATGTTGATCAATAAAGATTTGATTGTTGGTGTTGGTGCATCTATTGCTAATGATTCTAATGTGCTTCTTATTGTTTCCTAATAGTTTCCTATTTATTTTGATTATTCGCATTATCATTGTGCGAGTTTTTATGGTTTCTATGAATAGGTCATGATTTTCATGTTATGCAATATTTTTGGTGGTGTAGCGTGTTGCAGTTGATCTTGGCATAATTTTTGGTGGGGTTGAGCATTTGAGAATTTGAATTAGTTCCTTGTTATATCATGTAAAACATTATATTGGGCTGGTGGTTGATCTTTGTATCATGTGATGTAATTTTGTAATTATGAGTAAAGGGTTTAGTGGACCTTGTTATCAACGTTGATGAATTATATATATAGGTGATATATTCATGTAATTTAGGTGTTGATTTTGTATCTATATTATTAGAGAGTGGTGTGTGTGCAAACAAATGATTTATCCTTCACTATTATAATTGAGGAGAGATTTGTGTTGTAGAGTAGACAATTATGCTTAACTGAACTTGTAATAAAGCATTTGGAGATGCTATTTATTCAGTTCATTACTTCTAAATTGTAGTTTGAATCTTGTTGTAAGTCAGTGAGACTTCCTTGAGGGTTGTAGCCTTCTAGGCCATTATCTTTTGAGCAGTGAGCTCTAGGAAGTATCCTTGAACACATGTGGATCCCCATTGTAATATTTTCACATACTACTGCAGAGTATCATCTTACTGTAGGTAGGTTCCCACCACGCTTTTTCCCTTAACTGGGTTTTGCACGTCAAAATCTTGGTATTTTGTGTTGTGTTGTTAATTTTCCTATCTTTATTATTGCTACAGTTTATTAGATCTATTTTTTCAAATAAGTTCGTTGATCTGGTGAAAACTGATTCATCATGCCCCTCTCAGTTTTCCTCCTCCTTGCTGCTAACACATACATCTTCCCTCTCTTGATCCTATGGCATATCAGGTGCATTCATCAATTCTACAAAGCCCTATTGCCACTATATATAAAAGAGATAAAAATAAATAATCAATTTACACTTGTTCTAATTAAGACAATTTCAATCTTTTCAAACAACTGTTTCAATTAAAATTGTTTTCAATTATCTTTTGACTTTTAGGTGTTCTCGAGGATTTGTTTCACCCAGGAGGTGTCCTAGACACATGCAGGGTACCCTAAAAGAAATAAAATTAACATAAGAGATATCAATAGATAATAGTAAATATGATTTAACAAATCTAAATTTAAATGAATTGCATATTAAAGAATAACATAAATAAGAGGTGTGCAAAATATGATAGCATATAGCTTTCTAGGCCAAAATTAATGGCCGAAAGTGTGACATTATCAATTCAAGATATTTGATCCCTTGACAACACCTTTAAAACACAAAATAAATATATATTAAAGAGAGTTAGTATATCTATACAAAAATCTTTTGAATTCAAGGTACTATTCTATTTTAACATGTTACAAACAAATTACCTCAACTGTTGCAGTTGTCGTTGGAACGATAGTGGGATGAACATGAGATGGTGTATTAACACCAACTACTGCATCTTAAAATGCATATTATTCATATAAATTTAAATCGATCTATAAATAAAAATTTATTTACATTTACAAGTTTTAAGTTATTAATAAATAAAATGTTATCAATTAAAATCAACACACCTATTTTTGTGTCTTCCCACCAAACACCATATTTGTCAAATCAACACTCAATGCCACATCCTCTACAGTGCTAGCCTAATATCTAACCCCACAACATCTACACAAATGGCATATGGAAACATCTGCACTGGCCTCAATATTTATCCCAAAGCATATACTTGAATAACCTGGACACACATGTTGAATGGGCTCAGAGAGGCCAGATGGTTCAACTATTGTATCATAATTTGTGCCTAAAGGATGTGATAACTATGTGCCATGCTGAATGATGACATTAGTCAATGTGGTGGACGCCTGAAGAGTCTATACCTCCATAGACTCCTTCAGGGATACCAGGACCATGACATGAACCACATGTTTTGCTTCTAGAGTGATGTAATTTTGGAGGTTTACTACCCTCCAAGCTCTAGGTCTATCATGGGTAGAGCCTCCACATCTACCTTGGAATTATCTCATACCAAAAGAGTCTAGCCTCGAACTGAGGATAAATTTATAATATAGTTTCCTCAAAAAATATAATGGAACCTCAAAATTATTACAAGGTGGTTGGTCAGAGACCATCCACCACCTATTCCAAATAATATTTTTCATCCCCAAATGGTTACACCAGTGTACAAGAAAATTCTTTGAATTAAGATGTAAGGTCTCATTGGTTTTGAGGTCATTAAAAACAGAACATATTTGTGCTTTACTTATATTTTTTTTTCACTTCATTATAAGACAACCCACTAGCATTAAAAGTACGACATTGTCCCTGTAGTTTTCCAATTTTGTAACTTGTTTGGAAACTTAATTGGTACTACAAGCCATTGATTCTAGGGTTGTGGCAAGGGATGCATGATGCTCACGCTTGGATGCCTTCAATCTATTCACTAATCTAGTAATTTTGGTAGTGTTTTGTGTTAATTGATTCATCAAATCCTCCTGTGTCATTTGTGAATGGTCTATTAGAGGAGATGGAGGGTTTGTATCTTGAGGGTCTGGCTATGATTCTCCTATGAGTTTTTCCTTGAGTTCATAGGAGGTGTGCCTTGTTGGGGGGTAGTGTTTTGAGTATCTAACAAATTTATAACAAAAAATTAAAAATAAAAATAAAAAGCAAAGAAATCACATTGAAATTTCAAATAAAATTAATCAAATATATAAAATGGATTGAAAAATTTGGTTTCATACCTCTTGGTTTCCTTGGCCTGGTGGATGGATTATGTAATTCAAACCCTTTTTGTTTATTTTCAGGTAGAAAACCCTTCTTGAACTACTCTTGTGTGGCCGCAAGTGAAAATAATCCAGTCGGTTGCAGTAAAAAAAAAAATTATTGTCAAAGAAACACGAATGGGATTTAAAAAAAAAAATCGTTCACTTTTCTCTCAATGTAGACCCTGTATGCATTATTTTCAATATACAACCCATATATGTTTCTCTCAATATAAACCTCGTATGTGTTTGAGGCTCAATGAAATGAACCTAAATGTAAACGGGTTATTTATGCTTTTAAATAACTTGTTCATGTTATTAGTTTTTTGAAGTTTTTGTTGGAGGTTGTCTAGTTTTTTTGCACACTATCCTGGTGCACTTACCCTAAAGATCAATAAAATATACATGAATAGTTGTGCATCTAAACTCCAAACACTAATAAAATATAATATAAAATAAATGTTAATAATAAAATTAGATGTGAAAACCTTAATCAATAATGATAATTCTTAGGTCATATAAGAAAATTGAGTTTCCCAATTTCTATAAGGGAATTTAAATCACACTTTCATAAATGTCTAGCCTAATTAGATAATTAAAGAAATTAAACAAAAAATTACCTAGATAGAAGAGTTTGTAAGTTTTGAATAATTAAACACATAATATAAATCAATTAAATGTGGTTCTCAACTAAAGTTTTAATGATGGATCTCAACGAGAATGAGTGTGACATGCAATAGTTTTGATTTGTGTTCACTTGTGGAGGTTATCAATTTACACTTTAAGATCTTGATTGATTCCAAAACATACCATTCATGAGTCTAATTGTTAAAATTTTAAAAATCCTTTCCAATCTAACTAACATTTAATAAATCATTAATTGTGAATATTATGAATAGAGGCACCACCTATGTTGGTCCTTATTTACAACAATTAAACAACACTTGCAAAATACATGAACATGAACTACAAGTGAACTTGTAGTATGTACATAGCTATGAAAACCTCTTTATTTTATTTTCTCAACTAGTTTTAAATCATATAATATTTAAATAAATATATACTTACCATAAAAGATATAGAAAAGAAGTAAAATATAAGAGTTTGTGTGAGGGATCAATGTGAGATAATTCAGTGACACCAATAAGGGTGGATACAAGTACTAAATAAAATCTATAATAAAATAAATGTTAACAAGAAAATTTAATTAAAAAAAATAATAAATAAGTATAAACCATAGGTGTAAAAGAAAGCAGCACTTTAAGAATTTCTATAAGGGTGTAAATCACAAAAAAAATATGTAGGCCACTAAAATAATCTAAATTTAGTTAAAAATATAAAATTGATTGAAGAACCAAGATATCTAGAATAATTAATTATATAAATTAAATCTCACACTTAACTCATGTTTTGACAATAGAATATACTATTGAAGGTGTGAAAAATATATTCACTATGTGGTAAAATTACAAGGTTTTTTTTTAGAAAATGTCTCCAAAATTGAAAATGTATTAGGTTTCATTCTAGTTTAGATCCACAACTATGAAACTAGTCTCAAACATGTGTAATCAAACTAACACATAGAACAAAATTTATATCCATAAAAATATGAACATTGTTAAAATGTGATTATTATAATTTTCTATTAATGTCTTCTATTTGCATGTACTAAAATTGCATTTACAAATATTATTTTGTACCTTTTAAAGTAAGGGTTAGCTTCTCCTTAGTCAAATCCTTGATTACATCAATTGTATGGGGATGAACCAATTTTAAGGCAATGGCCAAGCATGCAATATGCATAGAACAATGATTAAGTCATATGGTGTGGTTATGAATTTCTCATTTTAATATTCATATGATATTTCTAGATGATCTAAATGAATTAAATTAAGTCCTTAAATATACCATTATAACATACAATTTGAAATACGTTGTACTTTAGTTGTCTCATAATGAATAGTAAAAGAGGAAAACATGAACTCAAATTTAATTTGTAGAATTTACATTCATGCACATTGAAATAATTTAGTTTTTTTTACACTAACATGTATTTAACACATCTATAACCAATTTAATATTTTTTATAACAGACCAATAATCATGAAACATTGAATGGTTTGCTTACTTTACAATAAGTTTTTAAGTAAATTCACATTTTAGGTTCTTTAGAGATGATAAACGAACAAGGCATTTAATATTTTTTATAAAATATTTGAAGTATCCAACACTTTGTGGACTCTGCTAGAGAATGGTATGACATGGGCATACATATGCCTACAAATTAAAAGAAGTGTCTATTCTCCACACAAAATAGCACACATGTACAATTATAATACATCACCATACATACGTGGTTCTGCTCATTGGCGAGATTTGCGAGGTGACAGTAGGCGTTTGGGGGCTTTGTGGGATGAGTTGGATGTGCGCTTACCACCGTGAAATATGAGGAACATCACCGCCCTGACGTTAACGCTGGCACTGTGAAACAGGAAACATTACCACCAATGAAGGGGGGAAGTAGGAAAGTGTATTGATATTCTGAAAAGGGAGGGATAGTGGGAAATGAATTTGTCAATAGTTGTGGCTAGCTATGGCATGTAGAATACACTAGGGATTTCAACGTACGCAACTACCATTTTGCAAAAACCGTAGGAGGTTTGGAGCATTTGAAATAGTGAAAAAGAAATAGGGGTTTGTAGGTGTGATTTTGGAAAAAACACAGTGGGTTGGAGCAGTTTGAATAGTGAAAAGGAAATAGGGGTTTATCATTTTGGAAAAAAACACAAGGAATTTGGAGTGGTCCAATAGCACAAAGGAGAGAGGTGTTTCTGCAATCGTGTGATAGAGAAAAACAGTTTGGTTTGCAACCACGTGAAGGAGAAAACATGGGTTTTTATGGGTTGTTTGATTGAAGTTGAAAAATGGCGGGTTTTGTCACCATGTGAAGGATAAATAGAGTGTTAGCAAACAATTCAAATTTGGTAATTTTAGAGTTTTTGGGGTTTTTTTTGGCTGTGAAATGCCCAATTACGTTTTCTCTATTGTAATATCTTTAATTTTTTAAACATTCACAAACATGTGTCAAAAAATGCAAAAAAAATCCTAGGGTTTTGTATGGATTGTTTTATTTCTATGTTGTCTGCAAAATGTGTATTGTAACCCGTAGAAACCAAGTTTAATTTTCATATGATATCTTGTCTATCTTTTGTATGTTATAAGATATCATAGGATATTTGCTATATACTGAAATTGTGTATGTGGTCATTGATGCTTAGTAGTCAAATTGACTTCTTATTTAGCAGGATATGAATAGAATGTTGGAGACAAGAAATTGCACCGTGTTTCTCGAACCAAGAAAGAAAGAATTTTTTCCACCTTTTACATATGTAGGAATTATGTCAACCTTCCAAAATTGTGTTGCGTGTAGTGCAGTTCTTCTCAAATAGTTTCCCAAATATTTGTTTTATTATGTTTAAATGATTTTTTTTCTTCTAAAGTCTCTATTGAATTATTTAACAAAATTTATAATCACCAATAGCCTTGTCTTTAAAGTAAAAATTTAGAACTAATATATATTAATATTGGTCATTAGTCAAGACTTACAAAACTTTATTTTTTTAAATTGTATAAAATAAAAATAAATCATAAATCACAATGGATATAACAAATTAAAAGTACCAAAGAGACATTCATCAAAATCATGAAGTGTCAAAACGATTGCAATTTCTATTGTGATGCAAATCATGGAAGAATTTGGTGTGTTCATTCCATATGACTTGTTTGAATATCCATGGAATTTTGTTTATATACTACAAGAGTCTATGGTTGCATTCATGTTTGATACTCCCACTATCATTTGTAACATTGAACGTGAATAGAAGCATCAAAGTTGAAAATTGCGTGCACTAGAACCTACACAAACAAAGTTTTTATGTTTATATGATGTCTAGTCCATCGTTGGTAATATATAAGATGTCATTAGATTTTTATTATATCCAGAAATGGTGTACGTGGGCATTGAAATTCAATTCTCAAAGTGGCTTCTTTAAAGGTGAATATGAATAGACTATTGCAGGTAGGAAAATGTATTGTGCATTTCAACCTGCATAAACCAAGGCCATGAAGTCTTTGTTCTATTCATTCCACATCACTCCTTTGATATCCACGTGGCTTTCTTATCTACTATAATAGTCCATGTCGGTGTTGATTTTTAATACTGATACTGTGTTGTGTAACATTGAATGTGAATAGAAGAGTCGAGGTTGAAGAACACGTGTATTCGAACAAGCACAAATCAAGTTTTATGTCCATATGATGTTTTGTCCATATTTTGTATGTTATCAAACATCATAAAATTTTTATTATATACTTATATAGTTTACGTGGGCATTGATTCTCAATAGTTAGAATGGCTTTTTGTTAAGTTGAACATAAATAGAATGTTGCAAGTAGGAAAATGCACTGTGTATTTCAACTTGTGAAAATGAAGTTTTTAGTTTGTATGATGTGTAAGCATAGTTTAATTCCCACTAGGAGAGATGGGTTGAAGCTATTCTCGATATAATATAGGTCAAACACACAAATAAGATTTGGTAATTAATGAAAAGACATTTTTTGCAATTACATTTTCTGAGAGCCTGTGTATTATCATTTGAGGACCTCATGCCTAAACTAGCATCTGTTGTTGTTGCTACTGAAATCTTTAGTTCTATAGTGTGTTCTAAACTTATTGTTTTGAAATTTTTTCTTGTATTTTCCATGTATTGTCTTCTCCTCTTTCTACTCACTATACAAAATTAAATTTATATAAGAAATGACAGATGTGATGACTGATCATTTAATTATCATCACAACATGCACAACTTCTAGTCACACTTCCTAGGATGAATCATATTTTTGTGCTCTCCCCATTTCTTTCTATTACTTATTGGCCTGTCTATCTATAGATGTAAATAATGTGTTGTATGTTTGAGGTTGGTGGCAACAATAGACATACCTGGATTTTGCAGGATACCACATGGGTTTTGTTGTAGATGGCCCTCATCCTTTCCATGTAACATTTAAAACATGAAATACAATGAAATTTTCTTGTTATATGCTCTACCATTTTGTTTTTCATCTTCATGGTATGCTAATTCATATTGGATGTTCTTAAACTAATTGATGATAGAGGCTTGGAGGTCGTATATCACATTGTGTTTTACAATATGAACAAGTTAATTTCATGGATGATATGAGGTTCACTCGATGGTATTTGATGCCCATTTCTTGAAAGTATTCACATCATTTGAGAAAACCTTTCCTCAAGTAAACAAGCTTTGTGCACCCCTTATAATTTTATTCTTGGCTCTATACATTTATCTATATAGGTACAAGTTCAAATCATGTAATACGTAAACTTGAAATTATTAGTCGTGATATAAGCTCAAGCTTGTTGACCTCAGTGATGCTTACTTCCTCCGGTATTGTGGAACCCACTACATCATTAAGCTCCCCAACCATCAAGGCGTCAGTTTCAACGTCTTTTATGATTGAAAAATTCTCGATAAAAAATTCAAGCCCTCTTTTATTAATGGCATACCTCACTAGTTTAGACTATGTGATTGAAGTAGGTATTTAGAGTATAGATTTCAAATAGAAAACTAATTATTTTTAAATTGGTGGAAGGAAAAAATATTAAATATTATTATTTTTGGTTTATATGTGGTTTATATAGTATATAGGATTTCATATTTTCATGATCCACTATGCATCAGGCATCTAAGTATGCTTCAAGAATGAGAGTTTACATATATGGTTTGGGTAAAAACACAATGTTGTGTCACACTTTTATAAAAGAACCAACCAACACAACTAAAACTATTTAGCTTCGATTGCATAAAAATGACATTTTTAAATTGAATATTGAAATTATGTAAACTGATCAAATGTAAAAATATGAATGAAATTTATGTGTGTTATTTTTAAAAAAAATTTGGAGAAAAATTGATAATTTTTTATAAATTCAAAGACAGATTTTTCATTGTTGAAAAATGCTGAAAATCAAGGGTTCTAGTTGGTGCCACCAAAAATAATGAAAACAGACTTATTTTTTTCTGATTTTTTTTTTTCTAAATAGAGAACATATAAATTTAGTGTTAAAAAAAAAAAAAATTTTAATGTATATTTTTTCTCATTATATTATTTTGAAGTCCAACATAGCTAAATTTGACAGTTTTGGTTTGACATCACCTTTTGACTACTAAATTTATCATTAACCAAAAAAAAATACCCTTTTTTGAGAAATTTCTCTCACTTAGTGAATTTTTTCTTTTTTAATATCATTTAATATTTTTTTTTAATTTCTAATCAGCCTCTTTTTGGAACTTTAAAAAGATACTTGCAATGTTTAATTAATAAAAAATATTAAAATTTATCAAAATAGTAAAAAAATTATATCTCTAGATTCATGACTTCGAGCTCTACAAAAGGGTATTTTTTTTATTTTTGTAAAAATATATTTTACTTGAAGAAAAATTGAGCAGAATTGAAAAGTTTTAGAAATATAAAGTTTTTTTTTCCTTTTTTGTGCCACATCACATGACACATAGGATGGTGCGGTTAGACTTAGCCTGACCAGACTACCCTTAGTTCTATCATTGAAAACAAAATTGCATTTTTTTTGGATGGCCCCATTTGAACTAAAGGAGTTTGGTTGAATTGAGTCTGGTCTAACTCCCAGTGCCATTTTGGCACCACGTAGGCACCACGTGGTGCCACACAGCCTATGGGTAGTCCGACTGGACTTAGTCCAGCTAGACTCAATTCGACCAAACTACCATCCATTGGCCCAAAGTGTGACACAACTCCATGCTTTAACTCATTTATGATATATGGCCTTCATAATTCTATTATGCACTATACATCTACGTAGGTTTCAAATATGAGATGTACATACCCTATCTGCTATAGAATTTGAATAGACTAGTATAGTACGAGGTCAAGTCCATCAAAGTAGTTATTTTTTATTTTAAATATATTTTTATAACATTATGTCATATTTAGTTTGTTTATTCTAGTGTATTGTGTTATATTTGAACATTTTTGTGTTGTATATATAAGATCGGTTATGAATTTTTAATAATACGTTGACGTAAGTTGTTAAGAAAAACTATTTATGAATAATGATACAAAAAATAAAGATGTTTTGAGGCCAGTGCTAGAGTATGGGTTATGGAGGAGAAGGACAAACAAGTCTTGGAAGCTGCAAGCAATATGAGTAGTAAAATAGAGAACCATGATAAAGTTTAGGGGATGCTAAAAGATCTTAGCGAGAAGGTGTATGAAATAAATTAGAACAAGATTATTATGGAGATAAGGAAAGTCAAGATATCCTTAAGGGTAAAATCAAAGAGTTTTCCAAGAGAATCTAGGAGATGACTCTAAAGAATTTAGCTTACCTATAGGATATTTAAGAGGAAATTTATTGTAAGAAAGCTAAGAAAAAGAGACATGGTCTATCCCCCTCTTCTTTGATGGAGCCCTCACCCTTATATGGTTGAAGATATTTTGAATACTAGTAATTCCAACTAGATGAAGGAAACTGAAAAAAGATATCTCTTTCTCTAGTAATTTTTTAGGTATGTGTAAGGATTAGCAAAAGGATAACGGATCAACCTAGTAGACCATCTCTTTGTGTCTTTCGTAGTTGGTTGGGATAGTTTTGGTTTTTGTTTGTTGGTTTTGTCCTCAGTCATCATTTAGTACTTTGTGGTTCCTTACTATGTTTTGGTGTTTTCTCTTTAGCTAGGTGTGAATTTCTCATGTGCCCTAGATGGTGGTTTTTTTTGGTAAGCAATTGTGGGCCTAATCCATTTTTTAATAATAAAAACTATAAAGATATTTCAAAGCATTTAAATGTATAAATTGTTTCATAAAATAGATAATAAATATGATAAATATTTATCAAGTTCTTTTAGAACTATTATTCTATGTGGACTAGACAGATTATCTTAGAAAATGTACCATTTTCTAAAGATATCTAAAATAATTTGTATCACTTAGTAAATGTAGCCATTATTTTCTCACTATAAAATTTAAACGTTTTCCCACAAGAAAGGCAATCATTATCAATGTTTGATTGTATATCAGGATGCATGTGGTAATAATATTTTTGGGAAAAGAAATACATGAGTAAATAAGAAGAATCACTCACCCTTTGGCATGCTACCTATTGAATTACAAAAAAAAATTAACTCACTTCCTTAGAGAAGGAACTCAATACCTCTAGAGATAAGAATGTATAACAAACTATACTAATGATGCACAAGTCATGATCAAATTATAAACAAAAATCCAAGTGAGAGGACCAAAGAACTCCTCTAGACTTTCAACTCCATCTATTTAACCACGGTGATCTTAGAGTTAAAATATAAGATAAACAAGGACCATTATCATGCTCTAGTTTTTCAACAAGTTACACCCTATATATATTACTATACAACATGATAATGAGTACTTATTATACCAACAATTTACGCATGCAACAAATGATATAAAAGAAAAACATTCTATTTAATTAGACAAATCCCCTTATGCTTTAGTTGATTCATGTGCAACCCTAAAATCTAAAGTAATATGAAATCTCTAAATGTTTATAGGATATGATCTCTTAAAGGATTTAACACTAATTCAATGAACTAAGTTGTGTAAGTTGGAAAGACATAACATACACCGAATCCCTAAGGAAATACATTCTCCATGTGCTAAAAAATACAAGCTCTTTTCTAGAAAATGTCTCAAAATTTAAAATATTATTATTTTTCATTCTTGTTTAGATAAATAACAATGAAACTAGTCACCATGCATGTGTAAGTAAGCTAGCACATAGAACAAATTTTATACCCACATAATTATGAACATGTTCAAATTTGATTATTATAATTATGTATTCAAATCTTTTATTTGCTAGTAGAAAAATGGTGTTTAAAAATATTATTTCATACATTTTTAAGAGTTATGTTATCCTTAGTCAAATCCTTAGTTACATCAATTTTAACCAAAAATGAAGAGAATAGACAATCATGCAATATGCATAAGACATTACTCCCACTCTTATAAATGTAGATTGGTTCATGTTTGTCCTTTTTTCCCCTTCAAGGAAAGTGTTTGGATCAAGATTTAAAAATAATAATAAAGCTAGATCTGATAGGTTAAAATGAAGATTTGAAAAGATACTATAGTGTGACGATTTATGGATAGCATTAATAACAGAATTTCTCGAGAAGTTGGTAGAAAATGGGGCTAATTATACATAATTTGTTCGAAAGTTTGACATTCATATCTATAAGAGCATATTTAGCTATTAGATTCTTTTTTACAGCTAGTTATGTTTTTTTTCTTAAGTTCACTTAGGAATTCTTATTTTAGTTGTTTTAGTTGTGCACCTAGTCTAGCTTTTTTGCATCTCATTTAGCTAAAGTTGAGCTTTATTTAGGTCCTTGTACTTGCACTTTAGTTCTCCTAAAATTATCTCATTGCTTTCTTTATAAGAACCTCATTGCACAATTGTAAATTATCATATAATTCTATATTATTTTGTTTTGAGTAATATGGCATTCTTTTGTGCAGCTCTCTCTTCTAGAAGGTATTCTTGTTTGTTGTTTGATCTTGCAGCAACTTGTGTTGCAAAATTCAACATGGTATCAGAGCACGGATTTAGAAAACCCCTTCTTAAATTTTAAATCTTTTTTTACTTAAAAGTGTTACAAGGTCCCAGATTTACTTTTTTGATCTAGTTGTGGGCAAAATTTGTGTCAGTTTTGGAGCAAAACGAGCATCAACATCATATCCACATCATAAAAAAAACTAAAGATTGATTATCGTCATCAAAATATAAGTAGTTGAAAATTTGGGTCAAATTAGTAGAGGGCACATTTTTCAAGGTGAATTCTATGGGTACTTGAAAAATCAGGGCACTTTGGGATAAAATGAAGGTCACCATCGCGCTCAGAAGACCCAAAAACCTTAAAATTGCCTACCAAATCATTTAAATAAAAAAAAAGTAAAATTTTTGAGGTATTTTGTGGTTTGCGCATCATTTTTCATGTGCCTGTATGGATTTGTACATGCGTTAGTGCATGTGTGAGAAATATTAAAAAAAATCAGATTTTCATTTTCAAAATATTCTTTTTGCAATTAAATTTTTTTTGTCAAATTGCATGTAAAAGTCAAGGGGCCTTCTTTTAATATACATGAGGTTCAATTTTAAAGGGGGGCCCAAAAAAGGTTTTCTTTGGAACATACATACTATTTTTTCTACAGATTGTGTAGCCTTCAACCAATACACGTGGGTGGCCTCTCCATATTTAGCCCTCCCACTATTTTTAGCAAGGCTCTCTAATTTTAATTATCAAAGGATTATTCCTGATTTGGCCACATCAAAAGAAGAATATATGTCTAATGAATGGAATATTTTATTCAGGGATCTATTTTTGCCACATCATCAATTTCACCACCACATCAGTAGTTTGACCATTTTGACCATTTTGACCTCTCAAGTTGTAAAAGCTACATTTAGTTTTTTGCTCATAACTTGGTCATACGAGCTCCATTTTTCAACTTCCACATATCATTGGAAAGCACATTTAGGTGCTGATATGCACATTGTCATAGTTTTGTCATATTATTGTCTAGGTGTTTGCTATAGGCCTCCAAAGTTAGACTTGTTTTTTACACTTCTAGAGCCATAACTTAGGCAAACAAACTCCATTTTTTTTCCTTCCACATATCATCGAAAAACATTGAGTCCTCTATTTAGAAGCAGTATTAATTTTTCCAGATATTTCCCTAGCTAACTTTTATTTATCCTTTTGTGTTTTTCACCTTGGCTGGTTAATTGGTATTTTTGGCTCTTGGAATTGTTTTGTTTACAATGGATGGCTTCTCTTGGGCTGCCCTATATGCATTTGCATCACTTTCCCTTATTTGGGTATTTTGAGCATCTTTTTTAAGCACTTCTTTTCTTGTAGACACATTCAGATAAAGTGTCACTCTTGTATGTGGTTTTTAGAGATTTTTCTTATTATGTTGTGCCTTACTTTGTACGTGCAATATATTATAAAGTTCCATGGGGGTTTGTATAGTGCCTTTTATTTTACCATCAAAAAATTGTCTATGAAGTATACTTCCATGATAATATCAAATCTCGATGATTCTTGTCCCATGTGTGTGTACATCTGTTGCATACCCTTTTTCAATTGTAGGTACTTTCTTGACCACATTTGTATTCTTCTTCACACACTTCATGGTTACACATAGTTTCAGTGGATCTCTCATGGCTATCCCTTGTCAGCATAATGGGGGGTTTCTACTAGTGGTGCTAATGCTTCCTTGGTTTTTTTTTGGAGTTAGACACACTTGCATTCCAGTTTTATGGAGACAACCTTCCATCTTCTATTGATCAATTTTTTTTAGACTATTGGCACCTGTATTTTTGACAAGTAGTTTACTCTTTTATGGTTGCATAATGTCATTAGGGTCACTCATGCAGATTCATGTGTCATCTATATCTTTGACTGGTAGATGTTTTTCCTTTATTTTCCATCTAATTCTTTGAGCAGTGTGGCTAGGGGAACTCATACATATTGTTGTCTTCTTGATCCTGATCATCATCTTTTTTTCACAGGAGGTTATTCATTCAACACTATAGCAGTTATCATTTGATAGTTGTTTGTAGACAACTTCTTGTGGTTCAAGGATGTTCTTCATGTTCCTATTCTTTTGGAACATCATTTTCTTGGAGGCTTCTAAGTCCTTCATTCCTTTTTAGTAGTTCATGATCTTTTCATGTATTATATCTATCACTTTTGGGGAGGGGTTTTTCCCATGCCATTTTTCTCCTTTTCTCCATTTAGAGAGAATTCATTGATTTGTGCATAGGTACCTAATTAGGCCTTTTGTTTTCGGGACCCATTTATCCATTTATGCATTTAGCATTTTTCTACTCACCCTAAGTTTCACTTAACAAGGGGTGTTAGAGCATATTTATCTATTCATTGCTGTTTTACAACTAGTTATGTTTTTTTTGGTTAATTTCACTTAGGAGTGCTTATTTTAGTTGTGCACCTAGTTTAGCTTTTATGCATCTAGTTTAGATAGAGTTGAGATTTGTTTAGCTCCTCATAATTTTACTTTAGTTCTCCTAAAATTAGCTCATTGATTTCTTTATAAGCACCTCATTGCATAATTTTAACTTATCCTATAATTTTGTATTCTTTACATTTGAGTAATATAGCATTGTTTTGTGCAACTCTCTTGTGGAGGGTGTTTTTCTTTGTTGTTTTATCTTGTAGGAGCTTATGTTACAAAATTCAACAATACCTTTCTCTTCTATTTTTGTAACCATTCTCTCTAATTTTTCCCTTTCTTTCAGCTTTTCTCTCTATCATCTTGGATTATCGAATCAGACTAGTGGCTAGCAAATGGTAAATGGCTTTCCTAGGAATGATAACTCAAAAATGACTAGAGGAGGTTCTTAATTACTTGCATAGGTTGATTTTACATGCAGTGAAATATATTCTTGGTCTGGAATTTCTCCAAGTGGGCCATAGATATTGTGTTAATATAGATATTCCGATAATATTTCTAGCAATAGTGTTAACCATGGGGAAAGAAAAGTGGTAGTAAGAGAATCATGTCACCGTATTTTCAAAGACACTTATTTTTAAAAGAAAATATCTTGTGGACCATACAGAACAACCTTATAAATATTATTAATGGCTTAATTTTGTTGTAAATTAAAAGGATGTATATATCTCATCCATGTAGTGAAAATAGTAAAATGCAACACGACACAAGGAAGCTAAACATCTTCTATGTGGTTTTTTTGTAAGTCCCTAATAAATCCCATGACCAAGCCAATGTTGCAAGATATTGAAACTTTTTATAAGAATTTTGGGCTCTTCATACAGCCAATAAATGTTTTCATTACTCCATATCTTGCACCAAGAAGTCCTGTGTGTGTGTGTGGACAAGTTTTTTTTGGAATATTTTCATATATTAAGTTCTATCGACCCACTTTTCCCGCATACATTTCTGGCACCCACCGTGGGGCCCAACCCCATATATCAAATCGGTTTTTAAATTTAACCACTTTTGGGGGCACGCGGAAAAAATGAATTAGCGCATTAAGTTGATTGTTTAGTGCATCCGGTTAACAACCTAGCGCATCCAGTTCACTGTTTAGTGCGTGGAGTCCATCATCTAGCGCGTGAAGTCCATACATTAGTGCATCAAATCACTAATTTTTCTGTAGGTCTTGGCGCAGGAGAAAAATAGAGCAGTGCTTTCGGCGCACAGATTAGCGCATCCAAAAAATAGTGTAGCGCGTTGAAACCATATTTTAGCGCATCAAGGTTATATTTTAGCATGTACAGTTTGTTCTGTAGCGCATTGCAGACAGAAACAAAAATTGTAATCGAAAGTTAAAAATTAGACTTGTGGAAGTCCACCAAAGCATCTAACATTTTTCCTTTGATTATCTTGCAGGATTCTAACAAATTTGTTGCAGAATGGAGCGTAATCTTAGAATATTTAGATAGTTAAGATCTTCACTAACTTAGTTAAGTTAGTTTAAAATTTTAAACATCTTTTATTCTTAAAATTGAACTCACTTATTTCTTTTGGGCTATAAAAAGAACCACTATCAGAAATTTTCTTTCTTTTATAGGAGAAAAACTTCATTTTGGAAGCTCTAAAAAGAACAAGCAAATTTACTTTTTGCAAAGCTTAAAATAAACCTCACCTTCCTTTGGTGTCTAAAAGGATCCATTTTATTTTGCAAAGGAAAAAGAATCTCATCTTTATTTTGTGCAAAGCAAAGAGGGAAAACTTTCCCCTATCGACTTTAAAATTGTTGACCAAATCACGATTTACTTTGTTGACTAAGCTTATTTTACAAAAAATTTGGAAATACATACTTTGCTATGAAAGGTTAAAAAGAACATCATGCTTGTTGGAGCAACATCTCCAAGTAGAGATTAGCAAATCACTGAATTGAAGGCTAAAAAGAACAACTTGATTGCCTTGTCTCGAAAGTGAAAGGAATATGCTCTCCCCTTAATTGGGTGATCAAAAATCCAGACCACTTTTAAAGCTTTCTATATTTCAAGCATAAAACCTTTAGCAGGCCTGCCTTCCTAAGGAGTTGAAATCAACTCTTAAAGCCATTTATGGCCGGTGTGAAGGGAACGACCTAAGTGGGGAACGACTTTGATGCCAAGAATTCCAACCCACTATAATCAAACATGGAAAGTGATGAAAGTCCTTTTCAATGGTTGCGCACAATGATTAGCCTTCCCCCAGTATCCTTGAGATACGTAAAGCCTTTGTTCTAAAGGTTGGGAAGCCTCCTGAGGGAGTTTATCACTGACGACCGAATGGGAAGCCTGATTACGAACCATAGAATTAGAAACTTTGAACCGAGTCAGTAACCAGACATTTATAACATCATAGTGCAAGGGTGGGGAAGAATTTGCCCCCAAGATTACTCACCATATATCTCCCAAGATAACTACTCAACTGTGAAGCGATTCACTTTGGGTTAATTTCTGGCAAAAGACAAAAAAATGGGCGCCCTCTAGGGGGTGACACGACTGTTTGAACTGACGAAGTATCGAGACTAGTGGGCTATGATGTTATTGATGACCTTTGAATAAAGAGTCTTCCTGAAGTGTATTATTCGTATCCAAACCTGTTAAAACATTGGGGATTTGAACACATCCTCACAGAACACACTTTTTGTTAGATTAGGAAAAATGGTTGTACTTTTTGTGCCATGCTTGCATTTACTACTTCAGAAAATCATCCATCAAACTTGAAAAATTCACGACAAAAAAATTCAAAATTTACAAAAAAACCAACCAAAGGAAAAATCAGGGCAGTTTAGCGCATAAGAGCAACTTCTTAGCGCATGAGGTACTTCTGTTAGTGCATCCAACCATCAATTTAGCACGTCAGTTCCAAACAGTAGCATTTTATTCTGAAACAAAACAGAGTGAAAACATTTAGCGCATCAGAGAAACAGTCTAGCACGTGGAAGCATCAGCTTAGTGTATGGAAGCTAAACATTAGCACATCAGGTTCACAGGTTAGCATGTTACAGGCCTAGGTTAGTGCATAGATTTTTCAAAATAGATAGAAAACAATTTTGAACAGTCAAAACTTTAGCGCGTGTCTGGGGGCAGCCTAGCACGTGTGGTCATTATTTTAGCGCGTGGAGTAATTTTTGTAGTGCATGTAGTCTCTATTTTGGTGCGTGATCCAAAACATAAAAACAGAGGGCAAAACAGTAAGGAATTTTAAAAATTTTGAAAACATTTTCAGAAGCCTTTTCCATCAAACATCATTTTTCATCAAAATAGAGTAGCAAAAGCAAACTGTTAAGACTATTTCTTGAGCTAAATTTGTGTCAAAACAAACGTTGTAAAAATCTTAAACTGGTCGCACGATAAAACATGTCCATCTTATCATAATCCAGAAATCTCATCATCAGTATCAACAGAATCTTTTACCATCTTACAGATTTTATCTCAAAAACACTTGTTTAAAATTTTCAAATTATCAAATCTAGTCTATCGGGAGGCTTTTATCCATAACATTTGACACGCTTTGTCGTGAAGGGGCACCTAAACCTTCACTTTGATAGAGTAAGATTTTAAATTTTCCAAATAAGATCAACTGAATCCAAAGAAATCAAAGGAAACCATTGATCACTCATGCATGACTAATCCTCATAATCTGAGAAGAAAGAACCTTTATCATAACATCACGTTGAAGAAACAACAACCTAGTTTTTCCAAGTTCATCAAGAGAAACAAGTTTTTATACATCAATCATCAACTCTTCAAATCTCATCGGGTATTCCTTCATCACGTCAAACATTATATCCAAAACAAATCCAACGAATTTGACAAAGAACCTTTAAAAATAAGAGCCTACTATCAAAAGTCTGCTTTTAATCAACTCATAAACTGCGGAGGAAAGATCAATCCAGCATTCTTGCCCGATGAGTGTATCACTTATAACACATCTCGACCAAAACCACCCATCCCCGAGCAACATATCAACAAGGCTTTTGTCCCTTTCATCACTGAAAGTTTCTACTAAAATGCCTGTTACTCGTTGTCAAAGAAACCAACAAACCGAGACACATGCAGAGTCTAGTATGAATCAAAGATTGTCAAATCCTTTTGAAGTTCCACACTTAGAAGAAACTGAAATTTTTGGAGCACTTCTTCGAGAATGTCAGAAAAACCCCTCATTCCAAAAACTTGTCGAAAGGCTCATGGAAAATGACAAAAAAAAATATCTGCTCATGCTTACAAGTAAAGGTGTTAAACTTCCCTTAGATTTAGACACAAACATCTTTAAAACTGGATCTCGACAATATGCATATCAAGAACAACAAAGAGAAGAAGAAACTCATAACTTTGAACAACACATACCTGAGCAACACATTCCAGAACAACGCATACCAGAAATGCGTATACCCGAGCTAGAAACACCAGAGCAAAATATACCATTTACCACACCTTTTCAGCTGAGAACTAATACAAGGGAAGAACTCTTCCCTTGAAAATACAATATACCTTTGACTCCTCTTACTCAACAAATTGAAATGTTACAACGATAGATCCATGACATGCAACAAGGGACAACAGTGCCGTACTCTTTAAATGAAATCTGTCCTTATCCATTTGATAGAAGATTGAACATGGTACCTTTTCCTCCAAACTCAGACGTTCCCAAATTTGATAAATATGATGGGAAAAGTGATCCTCGAGATCATGTTCAAGAATTTTGCACAATGAGTCTTGAATTTGCTCATGATGACACCTATTTGATGAGGTTATTCCCAAGAAGCTTGGGAGGGCAAACAATGGAATGGTTATCCAAAATTACACCACCTGTCAGATCATTTGATGAATTGGTTAACAAATTCATAACCCAATATTCCTATAACATCCAACATGCCATAACCATGCTAGATGTTTGCAACACCAAACAAATTAACAATGAAACATTCATGATGTTCCTTCAATGCTGGCGACGTATGGTATCTAGATATCCTCAAGATATTCCTAAAAAGGAAAAAATGGAAATCTTCATTGACAATTTGAATGGTGAAATGAGTTACAGGCTAAAACTTCAATGCATACCATCTTTTGCTAAATTAATTGAAAATGGCATTCAAGTAGAGGAAGCATGTGTCAAAAAGGGAACACTCAAATTCTACAAGGAAGGAACAAACTCATCAAACTACAATAACCAGAACAACACCAACCTCGACAAATCTCGATTTTGGACTCGAAACAAAAACAAAGGCAACAATGTAACACATGATCCCAAATCTAAGCAACCAGTGCTTGCATTATCTGGAAATCCTCAAAACATGAAAAATCCTAAGAATGCTAATCCAAATGCTAACACATATGCACCAAACACTGATCAAGGACAACTCAACACAAACAACACCAATGATACTCAAAGGAAAAACATGAATCCAGGACCTAACAACAATTCACGCAACAACACAAACAATTTCCAAAAGCGTATCTTCACACCACTGGGGCAATCACTAGAATCAGCATTCAAAGAACTTTTGGCACACAAGATTCTTTCTTTGCCTCCAATCAACAACAATGAACCCCAAATCAAACCACCTTGGTGGAATGATTCACACTATTGTGATTACCATTGTAACAAGGGTCATCAGACGAACGATTGCATGAGGTTAAAACACGTGGTGCAAGATATGATTGATCAAGGTGACTTAACAGTAGATGGTCTCAAAACAAATGGTGATCATGGAGCCTTTAAAAATCCTCTTCCAAATTATAACAAAGATGGAGCTTCAACCTCAAACAATCCACGCGGAGCTCGTGTCAACCATATCTACAACAACACCATAAATCACATATCAGCTGAAGATCATCAAGTAAATGTCATCACCATCCGAGATAAGCGTGATCATGAATCTGTCAATGTAACAACCCAAACTCAGAAATATGTCTTGAAAGGACATACATCACCTACAACTACCACACCAAAAATCCAGTATGACTTGCTTTAGCCAACTATGCAAAACTCCAGCTCAGATATCTATACTGGAATTGCTGAAACTATCACCAAAGCACAAAGACATCTTGGAACAAGCACTATTGGAAACTAATGTACCTCAAAATCTGGATACAGATAGATTTCAGGCCATGGTCGCCCATATGACTGGACCTCATAACCTCACCTTCTCAGAACATGACGATGCTTCCTTAAACCATCCGCATAACACTCCTCTCCATATCGAAGTCATTGTTTGCAAACATTGAGTAAAAAGAGTCTTAATAGATGGAGGAGTCAGACTTAATATATGTACTTTAAAGCTTATCCATGCATTAGGCTTCTCAGAAGAGTCTATTGATCCTTGTAAGAAGATTACCATAAAGGCATATGATGATGAGGAAAGGTCCTCTAAAGGAACTGTGATATTATCTATTCAAGTGGGACTAGTGCAAAAAGATACTATATGTCAGGTCTTAGACATAGATCTTACCTACAATATTTTGTTAGGGCGACCCTGGATACATGAAATGCAAGCAGTACCTTCTACGTATCACCAATGTGTCAAATTTCCTTATGACGAACAAGAAGTCTCCATATCTGCTGATCAAAATCCATTTCAACATTGCAATGCAATGGGGGCAGCCCAAGATAGTTTGGTTCCTCATAATAGAGAGAAACAACGATCTTTAACATCAGATCTACAAATAGCAAAGTCCAACTCCTTATTTGGAGACTTGAAACAGAAAATGCAAATCAAAGACCAAGGTATGGGAGAATACTCTATGGAGCCTTTATGTTTGGCCGAATTGCCAACATCACCTAGATCTCATGGATTGCCTACTACATCAACACATCTGGTCACTCAGCCCATCACCAAATTTGATGGTACCTTCATCAAATTGGGCACTCTAGCACATGAATCAGAAGACAAGGATGTTCTTAGCTGGTTATACAAAGATGAGAAAGAAGATAATAGAGAAGCTGCTCTAGACATTGTTCTACCTACACACCTATATGGAAAAGGATACTTAATCATGCAGCAAATGGGATATGATGGTAAAGGACCTATTGGGAAACGCAAAGAAGGAGTCACTGAACCTATAGATCTTCCTTCATAGCCCAATGGAAACAAAGTAGGATTGGGTTGTGAGCTCACCTTCCTATTAAAAAGGCCACCCCACCTAACTACAAAACCTCAATGGAAAGTAAAGATGAAGTACAAAGAAGAATCTTGGCAGGAAGCACTCTTTGAATCAGTAGAAACAGTCCGCAAGGCACGGGAACGTCAAGATCAGAAGTTACATCAAGAAAAGCTTCTAAAGCACAAAAGGGCCATATCTGTAGCAGTAGCTCATATTCAAACACCAATATCTCAAGAATCAATAAAATCATCTCCGGATACCTCTGTTTCTCCCCGAGGAAGCATAGTCTATGAACAAATACAGAAAATAGAAGCTGGATCTGACACAGAATCAACAAAAACTATCAAAATGGTATCCATCATCAAAGATTTATTTTCACCATACAACATACCAGTTTATAGCACTAATAGAATTTGGGATGATGCTTCAGAGACTGATTCCAATGAATATGAATGGGGTACCTGCTCCAACGCTACTACAGATATCCCTAATGATACTGATTCTATATCTCTTTCTCAAGAAGAATATAACGCAGAAGATAGACCTCTTGAATTTGGACCACAGAATATCTATGATGCCAAGGAAAGCGAATAGAAACATTATGAACAAGTCTATACGGAAGATAATACCATTGAAGACCTCGACGAAATCTTGGACTTCTTTAAAACCAAGAACAATCATGATGAACACTCTGTCCTAACACTCATAGTAGCCGAACTTGATCCACCTAACGATTCCTTACCGCTTGTCTTTCCTGACCTCATCGACTGGGATGAACCTAAAATCCATGATATACCAATTTTCCCAGATGATGAATCTATTATCCATTACCTATGTATCGTAAATCCAGAAATAGGCTCTACCAGTGAACAAAGTAACAATGTCTGCAAACCAGGGAGTGCCAAGTCTCTCAGTCACAAAAATGAACCAAGTAAAGGGTTTGATGCTGAAAACCAGTCAATGGTAGCTCTAGATCACAAAAAAGTAAAAATAAAGGATGCATCTGAGGGTGAAAACCTTTTTAAGGCACCTAACGATGGGAGACTTGAAACTCTTCCTAAGAACTTTCATGAACGATCGCCCATATTGATTGAGCCCACTCAATCAATCAACATTGGTACCATAGAAGCAGTCAAAAACCTACACCTTGCAGAATCTCTGGCAGAGGAAGAAAGATCAACATTCATCATTTTCTTTAGAGAACATCAAATTAACTTTGCTTGGTCATATGCTGATATGCCCGGGGTGGATCCACACTTAATCATGCATCATTTGTCCATCTCTTCAGGAGTTAAACCAGTCAAGCAAAAGCTACGAAAGATGAATCCACAGGTGGCACTCATGGTCAAAATTGAACTAAAGAAACTATTAGATGTCAGATTCATCCGACCCATTGACTATGAAGAATGGATTTCCAACATCGTTCCAGTATCAAAACCAGATGGTAGTATTAGAATATGCACTGACTTCAGAGATGTCAACAAAGCTTGTCCAAAAGATGACTTTCCTCTGCCCATTATCGACATAATTGTAGATCTTACAGCAGGCCATGCAATGCTCTCACTAATAGACGGTTTCTCAGGCTTTAATCAAATCAAAATAGCCCCAGAAGATCAAGATAAAACTACATTCACCTGTCCTTGGGGAACGTACTGTTGGAATGTTATGCCTTTTGGCTTAAAGAATGTAGGGGCCACTTATCAAAGAGCAATGACAACAATATTCCATGACATGATGCACACATTTATGGAAGACTGTGGATGATTTACCAGCTAAATCCTTCACCAGAGCAGAACATCTTAGCATCCTAACAAAGATCTTTGATCAATTGGAGAAATTCCAAGTCAGGCTCAGCCCTAAGAAGTGTGTCTTCGAGGTTACATCAGGCAAATTACTAGGCTATATAGTCTCAGCTAAAGGTATCGAAGTAGATCCAGCAAAGGTACAAGCCATTATGGACATGCCACCACCAAAGAATATCAGTCAACTCAGATCTCTACAAGGATGACTTCAATCAATTAGGCGATTCATCACTCAACTAGCAGATAAAAGTCTACCATTTAACCATTTACTACACAAAAATGTACCATTCAAATGGGAGACCAAGTGTGTAGAATCTTTTTACCAAATAAAATAGTACTTGATGAATCCACCAGTTCGAGTACCACCAGTTGCAAGAAAGCCACTTATCCTATATATCTCAACAATAGATATATCACTGGGGGCACTATTGGCACAAGAAGATCAACAAGGAAAGGAAAGAGCCATATATTATATCAGTGGGACATTGAATGGCTATGAACTCAACTATACATTCATTGAGAAGGCTTGCCTAATAGTGGTCTTCGCATCTCAGAAGTTCTGACATTATATGCTAGCACACACCATTAAGCTAGTCGCAAAAATTGATCCTCTCAAATATCTAATCAATAAGGCAGATTTTACAGGCCGATTGGCTAAATGGGTCATGATTCTCAGTGAATTTGACATTCAATACACAGAAAGATGAGCTATCAAAGGACAAGCAATTGCAGATCAACTAGCTGAAGCACCGCTACCAAGAAAACACACCATGGAGATTGAATTTCCAGACAGGGATGTTCTTGCTCTTTCTACCAAACAATGGACCCTATACTTTGATGGATCCTACACACAACATGGTTCAGGTGCTGGCATTCTGTTCATCACTCTTGAAGGACACACTATACCGAGATCATATAGGCTTATGTTTCCATGTACAAATAATGTGGTTGAATATGAGGCATTGGTTATAGGCATCAAAATGGCTGTAGAATGGAAAATCGCAGAGTTAAAGGTCTATGGAGACTCACAACTAGTCATCCATCAAATCAACAACAACTATCAGACAAAAGCTGAAAAACTACTACCCTACAAACGAATGGTGGATGATTTCAAATACTATTTTGTGCACATCACCTTTGAGCAAATCCCAAGGTTAAACAACAAAGCAGCCGATGCAATGGCTACTATCGCTTCATTACTACAAATTCCAGAGAAACAAAGTCATTACGAGTTCTTGGTAGAGAAACTATTCTCCCCGGCCTATGACCACTCTGAATCCCATGTTATCTATGCCTTGACTGGTTCAGATTCTCTGCTATATGGACCAATATACAACTACCTCAAGCACAATATCTTACCAATTGACCAATCCCGTAACCAAAAACGTAACTTTATCTGACAAGCTACCCATTACACCCTTACTACTAATACTTTGTATCGTCGAGGTCTAGATGGTACTCTTCTTCATTGCCTTGATCATAATGATTCCGATTCTACTTTACACACGCTTCACGAAGGTATTTGTGCAACACATTCAAGTGGTACTACTCTTGCCAAAAAGCTTCTACGGATGGGATACTACTGGCCTACAATGGAGAAAGACTCATATCATTTCACCAAGAAATGTCCTAAATGCCAGATCCATGGTAATCTGATACATGCACCAGCATAGGAACTGCAACCATTTACAACATCCTGGCCCTTTTGTCACTGGGGACTAGACTTAGTGGGCAAAATTCATCCGTCATCTTCAAATGGACACAAGTTCATTATAACAGCAACATAATACTTTACCAAATGGATAGAAGCAGTTCCCATGACCACAGTAACTGGGAAACAAATTGCCTCTTTTATCCTCAATTATCTGATCTGCAGATATGGTATTCCAAGTTCAATCATCACAAATAATGGATGGCCTTTCAAAAATCAAGATGTACAAGAACTATGTGAAAAATTCAAAATCCAACATCGGTTTTCTACACCATACTACCCACAGGGAAATGGTCAAGCAGAAGCATCTAACAAGACAATCTTGAAAATCCTAAAGAAAACAGTGAATGATGTAGGTAAAGATTGGCATGTCCAACTCAATCCTGCACTTTGGGCATACAGAACCAGCATCCACACACCTACAGGAGCAACACCATACTCATTGGTATATGGATCAGAAGCCATTTTGCCCCTGGAAGTAGACATCCCATCTCTCAGAGTCTCTTTGAAAGGATTAATCCCAGATGAAGAGTATCGAGTTAACCAACTGCAAGAACTTGAACTATTAGATGAAAGACGTCAACATGCTTACACTCATCTCAAAGCATATCAACAATGCATGTGCAGGAGCTACAATCACAAGGTCATCCCCCACAACTTCAAAGTTGGTGACCTAGTCCTCAAAGAAAATCCAAGAAATCAGCAAGATCGAGAAAAGAAAGGGAAATTTGAACCTAATTGGTTGGGTCCCTATGTTATCATATCAGTCTATGGATCAGGTGCCTATCAGCTCACAACTGCAGAAGGAGATGTGTTCGATGAACCAACTAACAGCATCCATCTGAAAAAGTACTACACTTAAATAGCCTAGTGCACAGAAAAAGCCAAAACCACCAAAAAAAAAAGAAAAATCAAAAAATCCAGAAAAAGCAAAAACATAAAGTACAATAAAAACAAATGGTGAAAACCTGGTAAACAGGTGCTCTTGTGAAAGAATGGCTCCTCTATCTATCTCCATACCATTTTATCCATCTAAACACTATCAGCCATCACCCGACACTCAGCACATATCCATTCAGGACATACTTAGCATAGTCACTATCCTGGGTTATCCATATATATACTCTTACCACAATCCACCATGGCTTGGAAATCACTATACATATTCACATCAAGAGGCACACTCAGCTAGGGGCATTCAAATCATCTAAATATTGCAACCATTCAGGACATCAAAACTATTTGCAAAACTTAGAAGCATGACATCCAACAAACCAAAACTACACTTCATCGCAAAAACAAAAACCAAACGAGTCAAGAAATACCAAGGATGGATAATTTTCTGAAGTACTGAATGTTGCATTATCACATAAAAATCTTGACTAGTTTTGCATTTTGAACTTTTTAAATTATTGGATTCTCTTCCTTTTCTCACTAAATGCTTCAAAGCTAGAGATCATGGGGAACTTCCAATATTTTCTTAGTCTTCTGTCTAGGAGCCGATCAATTGTACTGTGTGAATACTTGCCTCGAGACGTGATACATCAAATATCACTGAAGGCCTGACTCCACTTCATGCATACAAATGATTTACTATTGTCTGTTTATACGCAATACGCACTCAGGTCGTCTTGGTTCAATTATACCTTGATGCTTGTGCTATCTTGCAAAATAAAAAATTATGTAAATTTTTTTCAGGTCATTATGGTTCAATTATACCATTGTGCTTGTATAAATTTTCAACATATCCTAAACAAATCAATGCTCAATGATGATACCTACAAAGACAGCAAACAAATATGGCTATATCGGATGGCAAATGCAGAATGAGGACGCTACCAAAAACATAATTGCATATCATTTTAAAATAGCTGCATATCATTTTACAATTAATTACATATCATTTTAACATAGTTGCATATAATTTTACATTTAGTTGCATATCAAATCATACATCTCATTTTCAAGATACATCACACAGCATATCATTATCATACATCTCATTTTAACGATACATCTCACAACATATAAAAGCATACATCCTGCATCATACATTATATCATATATTTGAGCATTGCATCATCATGAAGAAATAACCCACATAACATGCATCCATATAAACACACCACATGATCAAAGAAAATGGTGCCATATATATATATATATGTCTCAAAAATGATCAAAATGTACAAAATGTATCATCACTGTGTCCCATACAAAGAATACAATAATAAAAAATGCAGCAGAGACCACGTCTCTCAAGTATGACTATCCCCTAATGGAGATGGTCTAGCTCCAGATGTCCCTGCCCCTGGATCTCCAGGAGGGTCCTGTCTCGGTGGCCCTGTGACACCTCAGCTCTCAGATCATGACCCAGTATCTCAAGATCGACTAGATCTTGACTATGTAAAGCTCTGTACTCGACAGTCCCTAGGTACTGCAACCTCATAATGTCGTCGGTAGTACTCTGCCTCCTGAGCTCTTAATGCTAGCTCTCTCAGGGTGTCTCTCATCGGGCCACCCTCCGTTGCTCTCTACACACTGGCTGCAAGCTCCTTCGCTCACCCCCTCCATTCTATCTTTGTATCCCGCTTAGTGGTCAATTGTGCAATCTGCCGCTGATGTGTCAAAACCTGTGCCTGCAGCTATTGTACAGTCACTTGCAGGGTCCGAATCTGAGCATCCTCCACATGTGTAGGGAACCGAACCCGTAGCGGTACCTACGCAGGGGCAACCCCGCCAACTCTGCCTGTCCTCGGTGCTGGAGGTGGGAGCACATCCATCCTCCTCCTCTGCACTGGTCACCTCACCTCATCTATATCCCCCATTGTAGCTAGCACCTCCCCCACTCTCCCCTCTCCACCAGCTCCAATAGCTAACCCACCTCTCCCCCTATCTATCGCCGCCTATCTTACCGCTCTCTCTACACCTCTATCTCCTCTCCTCCCTCTACCTCCCCACCCCCCTCTGGCTCCTCTCCCTCATCCATATCCTCCATCATCTCCATCATTCTCATCATCTCCCTCTCCCTCCTCATCATCATCATCAAACGCTGGCCGCATCTCCTCCGGATCAGATATCCTGGCCACCGCTCGTGTAGCAAATAGTCTAGCGAACTCATCAGTCATGCCCGCATCCAGAATCTCCAAGGCATAATCCCATATCTACCCCGCCAACCCAACAAACTCCTCTACCGCCACTACGCTATCAATGGTCAGGCCCCAATCAGCTACATCCTACCTCCACCATGCATATAGGCAAGCTCCCTGAGGTATACCCTGCTGATGCCCAAACTGTCTCAAAACTTAGGTCACCACAAACCTCTCTATAACAAATGGGGTCCTCCCGATTAGATATCTCATCATAAATACAAAGGGCATCTCCAGCCTGTCCTCTGCCCACACCTCACAACTTATATATGGTCACCATGTAACCATATCAATATCATCTAGTACTCTCCTCCAATGCTCTAGTTTGCCGACCTAGCTTTCGTTGGACAACTAGACCCCTATATCCGTATGCATATGCCGCTCCAACGGGCCTGTCCCTGTCTGCTAATGGCCTCACAGCTAGAATGTGCTCCCAGCACCATACCTGTAACAATGTCACGCCAGCTGATAGACTGTCGTAACCAAGGTATACCACCTCATGCAAGCCCCTGTATAGATGAGCCAGCATAGCTGATCCCCATGAAAAGCTCTGGCCCTGTGTAACCATCTCCTCTAATACCAATCCCCATCCCACAGAGAATCCCTTTGACCTATGATCAAGACAAAGGAATCCACCAATAAACCCTGTGAGTACTAATGGAAGGGGTGCGTAATCCAGGTCTAAGAACTCCTGCCACGGGATCTCATAACCATAGACCGTCTCATCATGAAAGATGCGGATCAGTGCCTCTATACCACCCTCCTCTGACTGCTCATATGGTAGTAGTGCACCTACTACGGGAATGCATAGGATCCTGTAACAGTCCTCTGGTGTGACTATCATCTCTCTAGTATCAAAATGAAAGGTGTTCATGTCACTGTGCCACCTCTCTGCAAGTGCCGTCAGTAGCCCCCGGTTCATAGTGAATCAAGGCATATCCAAAAGGGAAATCAAATTTCATCTCTCAATGATATCGAGGTCAGCCTGGGTCAACTGCGGTATCAATGTCCATGGTCTCGGAAATCTCTCCCGCGACTGAACCACACCCAATCACTCCTGTCAACAAGTAAAACAAATCCAATGTCAGTTTCCACATCAAAACAAAGATATCAAAATCAAACTCACATCAACAACATGAAACAATTTGCTCATCTACATCAAGTTCAAAATCCTATCATTTCATATCAACTTGTAACACAACTCAAGTTCTCAAGAACCATATCAAAACTTGTAACACAACTCAAGTCTCCAAATCACATAAACTTGTAACACAACTCAACTTTCCCACCCATATCAGCTTGTGAAATAACTCAAGTTTCCAACCCATATCAGCTTGTAACACAAATCAGGCTTCACACATTGAACTTAACACAGAGTGCAAAAACACATTATATTTTGATCAACACAACACATTGATATCTATACATAACTTGAAATATTGCAAATTAAAACAAGTTATATTGACACTCATATTGGACAAATCCTTAAAAATCATGACAGTACGACACAACAAATTCACAAATCACCTCATCTTGCAAAATTTTTCCAGATGCACTAAAACAGATTCTCGATGCGCTAAAATTCACCGACGCGCTAGGCTGTTTTTCCTACATGCTAATCTATTCACCCTATGTGCTAGACTGACTCTATGCACTAAATCTTTCCCCCCATGCACCACCTAACCTGCACTATGCGCTAAACCTTACCAACATGCTAGTCTATACCTCCTGGGCACTACCTGTTTGACCCTATGCGCTAGGTTTACCCTACACGCTAAACCCCCTTACCCATGCGAACCTCTTCGGCCCCTATGTGCTAGGTCTACCCTACGTGCTAACCTGCTAACTTGACAGGCTACCCGACTATCGCCATGTGCTATTTTAAGTCTATACTCTAACTTATATTTCCTATGCGCTACCCTATTTTATTTCAGACACGGCCCTAAAAATTGACTTGATGCGCTACCTAAAACTTTGTATGCGCTAATCTATGACTTTGATAGGCTAAAACGCTAAAACCAAATTTTAAAAATAAAAAAACGACCAAAAATGACCAAATCAAAAATCAAAAGAGGGTCAAAAGTGTTGACTTACTAGTGGTCCATACGCTGCAGGTCTTCGGTACCTCCGAACGCGCTCGAAATGATGTCTGGAATACATAATAGGCATTTTGACTTCAGACCAAATTCTCTTTCTCCAAAGTCAACAAGGCACAAATGAATCAAATCAAAGCTCTTTTCCCCTTTTATAGGAGGAAAATAAAATTAGGGTTAGCCAAACGGACATGTAATATGGTCGCGGTCTCTCCTATACCCTACACAATGTACATTATCAGGAGATGAATCAATTTACACACATTTCACATAGATGAAATCCTACAAACCACACACAACTCATCAAATTAAATCAAATATTTCAAAATATTGATTCATCTCCCGAGGGGGCATCACCATCAAATATCGAATCTGGGGCATCATGCATCAAATCAAATCTGGGGCAAGACTTGCAAATCAAAAGAGTGACACAAAAATGGCATTTGATCATAAATTACGATAATGCATCATTTTCTTTGAAATAACATGTGCACACACATCACTTCAAAGAGGGGCAAAATGTAGACGTATAAAAATGACCATATTCCTAAATGAATATTTTATGTTCATTTCTCTATTTAATTAAATCCAATTTAATTAAATTACCCATATTCCTTTATTTAATTAAATAAATTACTCAATTTATTTAAATTAAATTCACTAGACTTCTTTTTACCATTTAATGAATAAATCATTTTATTCAATTAAATCCCCCCTATCCACTTTTAATTAAATTCAAATTTAATTAAATAGTTATCCTAAATCGAATAAATCTAATTTATTTAATTTCTCCAAATTGCAACCAAATTGAATTAAATTAACTTTAATTCAATTAAATCCTATTATCCCTCCATCCATTTGCATTCACCTACATTTCCCACTTGCTTCCTAAACCCCTTCCTAATTTCTTCTAGACTCTTCTAATCGTTTCTAATTAGCCTAACCCATCTTCTAAACTTTGTCACATCCCTAAGCAAGGGGAAGTCACTTCTCAAATCCTCAAAGTCTTTGATAACCATTAAAGGCTTCAAGTCTTCAACCACTTAATTCCCCAAAGTCTTCATAACCATTAATGGTTAACTCAAACCCTCTTACATGGTTAAAGAATTTCTTTTAACTCAACCTTCTTCCAACCCAAGGGTCTCATCAAGCCTTTAATGCTTTGACCATGATTATCTCTTAATCATTTTCACAAGAGTTTATCCTTGGATTAACTCTTAATCCAATGGGTAATCTTAACTTAGACTTGACCCTTACCCTCTAGATAACCATAAGGTCTTCTCATACATTTAATGCCTCCAACCCTTCTCTCAACCCAACCCTATGTTGACACTTGTCACCATTTCATTGGTACAAATTGCAAACATGGATCCCCAACTTTCAAACTCAACCCTTGATCAACTCTTTCAATCTTGACCATCCATTGCCCTGTTTTTGCTATAAATAGAGCTCTCATTCTTCCATTTTGAGATATCGTCCAAATTTGTAGTATCATACTTATGCTCAAAAACATCCAAGCTTTTATATATCATTTTTATGCTCATCATTTTAGTCTCTCTTTAAATAGGAATTAGTCTAAATATGCATGTTTAGAATACTTTATTTATCATTTAGCTCAATCATAGACTAATATATCATGTTAGGATAGTATTTATACTAACCTTGTCATCTTATAATATAGTTTATTGCATTTTAAGATCATACATAGCTTAGGATGCATTTCATTCTAAAATCTATCAAAAGCATCCCTTGTTCTTGCATTTGCCATCCCTAAACCATTTTGCTCAGTTATTTGAGAGCAAAAACATTGGTTTGAGGGACATTGTAAGATAGAGAACCATGGGACCCACCTTGGGAAGCTGAGTAATACTTCATTACTCCATAGCTTGCACCAAGAAGACTTGTGTGTGTGTGTGGACAAGTTTTTTTTGGAATATTTTCATATATTGAGTTCTATCGACCCAGTTTTCCTGCATACAGTTTGATATGTTTTATATGTATTTATTTTATTGATCTTTTAAGTTTTTCTTTGAGGAGGTATCATAGGTTTCTCTATTCATCCTTTTGTGGTAAAATTAGAAAGGGATAACTATGATTCTTTTGTAAAATTATATCTTGATAAGTTTTAGGTGGTGTAATCATTTTCCTTTTATGTATGGAGTCATACCTAAACTAGAAACACTAGAAATTATATAACCTTGGTGTAACATCATTGACAATATAGGAGTGATTTGATCTAGTATCAAGATCATGATTCTATGTGTATTGCATTGGATATTAATTTCCCCCACACACTTTCGAATAGAATTTAGGAGATCCATGGAGACCCTCGTATCTCTCCATTCCTAGAGGATCCTATTGTAGATAGTTTCATTCCCTTTGTAGATGAAGATCACATACCCTTCGATGGTGATACTTAAGAGGAAATTTCTTATATCATAGGTCTTGCATGTTTTGACAATTTAGAGGCTTGTCTCATTCTTCAAGTACTCATCCTATCAAGACCTAATATCCATGTTAAATATTTTTTATTATTTTATATTATTATCACCAATTCCATAAACCCAATTGATTTAGTCTACATGGCATTAATCACCTTCTAAACATGACCACTTGGGATTCATATCTTTTGAATATATTATCCTTGTTTGAGGAGTTTAGAATTACAAATGTTAGATATTATTTTGAGGATATTGATATCCTCTTTTATGACTGGGATAAGTTAGGAAGTAGTGAGGATTAATAGTGATAGTTAGAGTATTATCAAATTTAAGAACACTATTTTTCACACACACAAAAAAACACATTCATATTCATTATCATTTTAAAGTTCAATTTAAACATAAATTAAACATCTAACTTTTACAAAAGAATCCTATAATTAAATACAACATTTAGAAATATAAATTTAAACATTCAGACTTTTATGCATGATTAAAATAGAGAGAGAGAGAGAGAGGGAGAGTAGGTAATTTGAGATACAACGAGTTAGAGAGAATCGATAGTTTGAGAGATAGAGAGTAGGTAATGATAGAGACAATGTAACGTGTGAAAGAAAGAGAGGGGGGTAATGTGTGTGTGTGTGAGAGAGAGAGAGAGGGAGGGTAATATGTGTGTGAGAAAGAGAGGGGATAATGAGAGATTGAGAGAGAGAGAGTGTGTGTAATGAAAGATATGGTAACGTGTATGTGTGTGTGAGAGAGAAGGGGGGTTTATTGTTGATTTTCATCTAGGGTTATTGTTTGTTAAATTTTTAGGGTTTGTTGTTCATTTATTTTCTATGGTTTATCGTTCATTTTTCTCTATTTAGGGTTTAGTGTTCATTTTTCTGTTCAGGGTTTATTGTTTGTTTTTTGTGTCTAATGTTTATTGTTCATTTACGTTTTTATTTTTTTCTTTTTTCCTATGGTTTAAATACTATTCATGTTTTTTGTTTTTTTCCTACAGTTTTTACTATTCACTTTTTTTGCAATATTTAAAAACTAAAAACTATTTTAAACATGAAATAAAATAAAAGACAATTTTTGAACTTTAAAACATTAAAATTAAAAAATAACAATAAATTAACATTTTTTTTATGAAAAATAATTAAAATAATAAAAAATAATAAAAATAGAATATAAAAAATAAAACTAAATACCTGGAAGGAGGTAAAAATGGTCTGGGGGGTCAGCTGGGGTGAAAAAAATGGGTGCCTGTGCTCCTCTAAAACGTCTACCCATTTTTGAAATAGTGAAAATGATGGAAAATGGTATAAAAGAATAAATAAATACATTTAAAAAACGGGCGCACGTTCTTTTTCAAATCGGGCGCCCGATTTGAAAGAAACGAGCTCCCGTTTAGCTTCAGGCACCCATTGCTAAATAGGCACCCATTTCTTAATGGCTCGGGCACCTGAAGCTAAACTAAAAATCGGGCATCCATTTCTAGCGGGCTCTTTTCCCAACCCACGGACTTCCGCAAGATTGGGACCCAACTTTGTGCATTTACCCTAATGGTAATTATATATTTGATTATATATTTTGCGTATCTATGATGATTAATACTTTTTAATTTAGTTTAAAATATGTTATAATTATAAAATATGTTATTGAAATGGTAATTATATATTTAAACCTATGTCTTGATACTTTTCTCTTATCATCATTATTAATGTAATGGTAATTTTATATTTGATTATATATTTTGCATATCTAGGATGATTAATACTTTTTAATTTAGTTTAAAATATGTTATAATTATAAGATATGTTTTGATACTTTGGTCTTATCATCATTGTTAGTTCATGATGTACACCTTTATTTTATCTAATCACAAGTTATTTAAATAAAATTCTATAAATAAAATTTCAAGTCCACATAATCCATATAAAGTTATTTAAGCACAAGTTCTATAAATAAAATTTCAAGTCCACATAATTCATATAATATCTAATCCATATATATTTGGATGATAACATGATTAACTCCACATAATATCTAATGTGCATATATATATGTAGTCCAAAATATATATATGAGCTAATCCTATTATGCAACTATTCATATATATAAAGTATGTGCAGGTCCAAGACAATATATACAATTCTAAAAAATAAGTACATGTGTAAAAAATGTGTAAAGTCCATAAAAAAGTACATATCATATAAAATAGTACATGTACATCATATCAGAGCCAAATAAATAGTAAAATTGAAGTGCTATCATCAATAAAATCTCATGGTCTCTTTTCCCCAGGACGTGGACCAAATCGACCCATCTCATGATGTACAAGAAAAAAAATATTAAAATACTTGATTAACTATCAAAAGATAATCATTTATCAAATATAGTTGGAATTCATAAATTAAGTTACTAACTTACTGTATGCGTGTGCACATCAACTCTAGTAACTTGTTCTACATGTACTATATGCTCAAGAGTTGTGTCATCTTGTATACAAGATAAGAAACATGATATAAAAAACATGAGCACATACAAATGAGCATTTATAATTTGATTAAATAATCATATAATAAAATATCATACATCAGGTTGCTCATCTCCTCTAGCAGTATCTTGTGCACTTTGACATGTATGTACATTGAAATCAACACCAAATGTAGTGCTAGATAATTCCTATACAAGGTCAAATTCAAAGTGTCCAATTAAATGTCAAATTAAGAGTCAAAATAAGGTTAAATTAAGTATTACATATTAAGACCTCAAAGGATGTTGATGGACATTCAATTTGGCTCCACTGAAAATGATGAGGATAGATAGTAGTGTCCACCAGCAAACATGCATTTAATGAAATCATATTTATTTAACATATATATATGTGTATTAAATAATTTCAATTTAAGTTACAATGTTGTAAGAAAATATTTAATTTATGAATACTAAGATACATACAATAGATGGTGTCACAAATGTCACACCCTCTTCTTGATGTGATGTAGAGGGTCCCTCATGACCTGAAGCCTGGAGAAACAAGCATTCAATGTATCAACATGAAAATTTATATAGTATACAATGATAACATATTAACTTAAAAAGTTAGTAAAATGTCTAAATAGAAATTCATACTATATGCCAAAAGGTGTGTCAAGCTGTGTAGGAGTAGATGCAATATTGACTCAAACATTTTGTGTAGTCCTTATCTACATAAACCAAATTTATTTAATGAAGTATTAGATTGTATAAAAAAAAAGACATGCACTTAATTTATATATTGACATGTACATGTACATGTGTGTGTATATATATATAGATATATATATATATATACCTGCTCAAGATGGTCATCAAAGCAAAGAAAATCTATATATGATATCATCATACTATCAGCTATTGCATCATGCTCATCTGTAATTGAAGTAGATACTGGATTAGTAGTAGGACCTACACACATCTAATGACAACTCGTACATATATGTGGCATCAATCGAGGAGCAGAAGCCAGGTGTGCAACTTTCTCACTTAGGTTACCTGTGAGGGAAGTCAAAGCATCTAATGTTGAAATGAATGATGTATTTTTTCCATCCATAGGAATCGATGGAGCAACAGGTGGAACCATGGGTGGATCTACTAGGGGATTATTAGTGCGTGCCCCTAATCTATGCTCTGACATTCCACCACCAAAACCGTGGAATGAGTTAATATCAAAATAATTTGGTTTTTGGTGCAATACAAACTCACAGTATAATTTCTTCAAAAAATATAAAGGGACCTCATAATTACGATGTGGTGGATAATCAAAAACCATCCACAATCTATCCCAGAAGTGTCTAGCCATTTCTAGTTGATCACACCACCTAATTGAAATTCTTTTCTGGGTAGGTTGCATTGGTTCTTTTTTTTGGGTTAGTAAAATATGGACATAAATGAGCTTTGGTTATTCTAAGATTAGTGATCTGCCTATAAGTTAATCCATTAGCATAAAAATCACGCAACTCTTGTCATCGTCTATGAAATTGATCTAATTGAGAATCAACTGATCTAACTGACTCGACAATAGTTTGCATTAATTTTGCAAACTCTAGAAGATAGGGAGGTGATTCGCTCATTTTGGATTGAAGTAATATTTTGTTCAATAACTTGTAGGTTTTCATTAATTCTTTCTCTTAAATGAATTTCATCTAATCTAGTGGGTGGAGGTGGAGGTGGAGGAGGAGGGGGTTGTGGTGGAGGATTTTCACCTAACAATTATGTTGGCATTCTACACTCTTATGAGAATAGTTCATGTTGTCATTGATGGAAACCAACTAGCAATCATCTAGCAACCAACTGGCAGGTACTATCACCGGCAATAGACTTCTACATACACTGGCAAGCTCTTCACCGACATCGACAACAATACATATCGACACTAAAGCCGACATGGAATAAAAAATTTGTTTATTGTTTTATAATGTAACTGATGCTCTGCAAAAAGGGAAGGTTAGTCAATGATAACAAAACACAAACAAGAAGAAAAGCCAAGTTGTTAGTGTCAAAAATCATAAACAAAATACTTTCCTACACAAGCTATTTAAGAGAGATACCAAAAGCATGAGAGAATATTTAACTAGGAAAGTAAATATGATGAGACATCTGCAAATCCCCCCTAACATGCTCTTAGCTCCTTCTCCCTTGTTCCTCTCCTCTCCAAGTTCCAAACTAGTGTAGCTCTTAGCAGCTTTTTGATCTATGGATGCTTATGGAGGTTCGAGATTGAAATATTTGCTCTAAATGTGAATAAAAAGATAATACAAGATGCTATTGATATTGAAAATAATTTATTTTAAACCAAAATGACAAGATATTAGTGATTTATGCTAAATGGTCTCTAAAATTTCACTATAGATTAAGTGCATACAAGTTTTCAGGATCTGGATTATGAAGAAATGGGCTATATTTATAGGAAAAATAGAGCAATGGATGGTTGAGATTGAACAATCACAACAAGAGTCAGGATTGAATGATATTCAATCCATGTAATGGCTTTCAACCCAATCCCAGGATGACAAGTGTCAATATGAGATAGGTTGAGAGGAGAGGGAATAAGCATTAAATGCTTGAGAAGACCTCATGGTTACCTTGGGAGTTAAAGTCAAGGTTGGGTTGAGTGAATAAATTATTTATTCAAAGAATAAAGCTTTTATCTAATGGATAAACTCTTGTGCAAAGGCAAAAAGGATAACCATGGTCAAAGCAATAAATGTTTGAGGAGACACATGAGTGCAAGTTGAATTAACCATAAATGGTTATGTAAGAGCCATTAATGGTCATGTAAGAGCCATAAGTGGTTTTGGAAGATTTTGGAGGTTAAATTGTTGAACACACAAAGCATTTAATGCTTTTCAAAGACTTTGAAGTCTTTGAGAAGTGACTTCAAGTTGCTTAGGAATGTGACAATAATTAGAGAATGGATTAGGCTAATTAGGAAGGGGTTAGAAGAATCTAGAAGGGAGTTAGAATTGCAAGTGGGTTTGGTGGGTGAGGGAAAATAGGATTTTATTAAAATAAAAATTCATTTAGTTCAATAAATGTGTGCAAGTTGCATTTGTAGGAAAATGCAAGTGGGAGGGATAAATGATTTAAATAAATGTTTAATTTAATTTATTTAAAAGAGGAAAATGGGGATTAAATTGAATAAATAGGATTTATTCATTTAATTGATTGTGAATTTGGTATAATGAATTAATTAAAATAGATTCAATAATTTATTTAATTAATAGGAGAATGTTTGAAGATGAATTAATTAAATATTAATTTAATTAACTGATGGCTAGTGAATTTTTAATCAAATAAATAGCAAATATTCATTTAATTAAAATGGACAGATTTATGTGACTACATTTGCCCCTCTTTGAGACGGTGTGGTTTATCACATCGTTTGAAAGAAAGAAAAATAGGCATGAAGAAATACCCCATAAAATGTTAATTTAATGGGTGGTATGCCCCCTCGAGAGATGGGCCAAAAATTTCAAAAAAATCGGGCGATCTCTCGAAAAAGAATGAAAATTGGTAGGGTGATAGAAGAGAAGAAGTTAGCAATACTGGTGAAAGAATAGATGAAATCAGAGATAAAATGGAGAAATGGGAGGCTCGAGAAGTTTACGGGAACCACAGCGGTGAGTGGGGGAAATTTTGGGTTACGGCGAAGGGTTTATATGGGCAAAAAGGGGTGAAAACAGGGTCATTTGTATCCGCAAACATAGTGAAATTATAGCTCTGATAGTGACGTTTTGGAGGAGAAAACAGCAGTTAGGATGTTGGTGCCCATTGCAGAGCACCGTTTTGAGCAAGTTCATCGATTCCCGCAGCCAGAGGACTATGTACCAGCGGTAGGCAAATTTAAAATTTTGAATTTTATGCATTTTTGGTATGTTTTTTGCTAAGTCCAATTTGAGTCAAGACAATAGCATTGAAACTATGTTTCGACATTTTTGTCCAATAAATTAGCGCTATTGTGCCGCAATGGCACTATTGTGTTATTGTTTGATCGCTTGTGCAAAAATGAGTGCTTTTGCATGCATGCTTGAGCGCTATTGGTTGTTCAGTGCTATTGAGGGGTCAATTGAGTGCTTTTGTCCTGAAACAATGCTATTGCATAGGTTTTGTAGCATTTTTGTAGTTTGAGCACTTTTGTATGGTTGATTAAGCACTTTTGTTAGGGGAATAGTGCTTTTGTTAGAGGATTAGTGCTATTATGTGCGAAATAGTGCTTTTGGTGAAGGATAATAGATACCCCAGTGTGTGTGAGTAAAAATACCCTGATGCCAATGATGGATGGATGGCAATGTGAAGCGAGAGTTTTTTTGAACCATAGCAGCCCTGATAAGACTTAGGTCATTAGGATAAATGCTTGATGAAGTCTAGGTGTGCCATGATTGCTTACCTGTTGAGACCCGAAGATACTTGATCAAAATATCTGTTGATAGTCTAGGTTTAAACTTAAGATAGTTTGAAACAAAAAAACTGATGATGTTTGATTGATGCACATGTGCATGAGGATCTATGCATCTTATAGTTGCGCGAGAGACATCCCGCTACATAGAGGCTACGTGATCAGTTGACAGAGGTCGAGGTGGATTCAATTGCAGCGACGGGGCTGTATGATGTGATGCATATGCCTATGATTCAGATGAATCATGGTTTGATTATAGGATTGGCAGAGCGCTGGCACTGTGAGACATGCATGTTTCACTTAGCACAGGGGGAGATGACTGTGACACTAGAGGATGTGTGGCACATCCTGCATATTTTGATTCGGGGTGAGCTCGTCACATATGATAGGTCATGGGGGACTCTAGTGTGTCAGAGATTCTTCAACAAGGATGTGTACATTGATGATGGGTCGATAACCTGGGAGGATATCGCGACATTGTACGAGCTATTACCAGCAGTTTTGGCAGGGATCGTGGGAGCGCTACTATGTCCAGATAGACAATCACAAGGTCTAGCCGTTGGTTGGCGCTAGGTGATTAAGCAGATGATGGCTGAGGGGACCCAATTTTCCTGGGGAGCATGCGTGTTAGCGCACCTATATCAGGATCTTCTTGAGGTGGTATACCACGGGAGGGGCTCATTGGCAGTGGGAGTGACGCTGCTACATATTTGGGCGTGGGAGCACTTATCGGTGACCTAACCAGTGAGTCTGAGATTTCAGGCAATCGACCAGCCCTATGTTTTTATGTATAGTGGTATGATGAGTCAGCCCCACCTGGGGAAGTTAAAGTGGTGGCGGCGGGCACTGGATGATCTGGATGCAGTGATCTGGAGACCTTACATTGAGTGTGAGACCTGGGAGGATGATGCGGAGGCCTTGCCATATGTATTCATGACCCGATTCCTCATTGGGAGGACATCCTACGATGTAGAGGGAAAGGTGTCGGGCAGAGTTATGAGACAATTTGGACATCGGCAGGGATTGCCGAGGGGATCAAGAGAGTACGCCAGAGTGGTCTGAGAGAGATATGCATGGGGGCCAGTACTTCCATATGATCAAGAATTGGCAAAGTTTTGGATGTTGGAGGCGAGACCATGGGATATACAGCTAAGGGTGGTAGATGTAGGAGTGTCGGAGGAGTATATGCAGTATATGGTGGCTCATCCAATTCCTCAGATATCAGATCTGATAGAGCCGATTCCTTCTTTTGAGGATGAGAGAGGATGGAGATGGAGGAGGGGAGGAGGTTGAGGACCGATAGCAGGTGGGCAAGGGAGAGGGGATAGTGGAGGTGGTGCAGGAGGAGGAGGAGATGGTGGAGGTGGGGGAGGAGGAGGAGGAGATGGTGGAGGTGGGGGAAGAGGAGGAGGAGGTGGCTTAGGTGGTCGGGTCCAGCGGAGAGGGAGAGGCGGATTGCCATTGCGGATATCATAGGGACCGTTGATGCCAGGAGGAGTCAGATTAGGTGGTCAAGGTATGGAGAGGGAGATATCGATGGATAGAGGGGAGGGAACCATTGGAGAGGGAGCTACAGGTGAGGCATCGATGGATATAGGGGAGGGAGCTACTAGAGATATGCGGGATCATATGCTAGTATATTTACAGACTCAACTGACAGCAACCATGACACGGGTAGAGGATCTGGAGGCAGAGGTTGTAGCTAGAGATGTGTAGCTATTTGAATAGGAGTCAAAGCTGACTATAGTGCTGTAGGAGAGGGATAGTGTGGTGGAGAGATTAGCAGAGCTATAGGAGAGAGTCCGGGTTGGAGTAGGAGCGCAGGGTCCTACTGGGGAGGTGATGAGACAGTTTGGAAGGGCAGAGGTTGAGATATAGTATTGGTGGGGATTATATGAGCAGGTGGTGCCAGCTAGTCAGTGAGCACTAAGCTATTCACAGATGTGGTAGACCAGGTCAGAGCGGTCTCAGAGGAAGCAAAGTAGTGGGGGTGTGATGGGTCCTCTATAGAGAGACAGGTCAAGTGGGGTAGGAGCTAGTGGGGGTTTGATGGGGCCTCCATGGAGAGATAGATCGGATGGTGCAGGGAGTAGTGGGGGAGAAGGTGGTGATGGTGGTGCAGCATCTAGTCAGAGTGGCATCTGAGAGAGCATTTTGCATGTATTTTGATATTTTTCATTTTGGACTATGTCTTGGATGGCTCTTGGTAGCCAATTTTTCGGACTTCATTGTACTCTGATACATGAGATGATATATATATGAGGAGATCCCATTTTTTGGTATGTATGTTGATATGTATGGATTTTATGTAGGATGATGATTTATGAGTTTATGCTTAGATGGATATGTGTATATGTATGCATTTATGAGATGATTCCTATATGCTATTTATATGCATGATGTGATGATTTATGATGTTGGATACTAATCATGAATGCAGGTTTATATATGCATGATGTGTTTGATGTGGTCCTTTATGTATGTAATTGCATGATGATGATGTATGCATAATGATATAATGATATAGATAGTATCTTGTACGTTATATTAATATAAGGATGAGATAATGATATGTAATGATGTTAATGCAATGCTTTGAATGAATGATTCATTTATGGATATGCATCTATATGGTTAAAAATGAATGTAACGTGGATAAACAAATGTAAAGTACAAATGTTTAAATGATGATTTCTAAATGAATGCATATGTTGATAATGAATGAACCAATGTTGGAAACAAATGGTTTTTATGATTCTAAATGCCCAGATATGATGAAGTAAAATGATAATGTGATGATAATGCAACTTATGGTTAATAACTACACCTTAATGCAATTAAAAAGGGATAATGAATGCAATCTAAATGAATCCTAAGGAAAATAAAATGAGTATAATAAGACACTTTTAAAATGGATAAATGAATGCACTTTTTAACTAATGGATAGATAAATGTATGCAACAATAAATGATAAATGGTGATAAATGATGATAAATGATGATTGGTAACTGACACTAAATGAATGCATAGTAAATGGCTAACACAGTCAAGGACGATTTGATCATATGAATGAATCTAAACATTATGATTATGCAATGATGAAATGATATAAGCAGACTAATATCAATAAATGATAATGAACTATTTGTAATTAATACAATTAATAATGATATGAAATATACTAAATGCAACTAAATGATATGAAATGTACTAAATGCAACTAAATGATGATGGATTATACTAAATGCAACTAAATGATATGATGGATATGATCATGATAAATGAATACAAGGCTGTTTAGACTTTGCGTGATGCACTGATGATGTATGAGAGTACTCTATCATGATTGTATCCAAGACTAGCTCAATTTTCACATAACTACTCATATTAACCTTGTTCACATTTGCATACAAAATCGCATATATGAATAAGTAAATGGATGGGCGATATGCAACGGAATGCAATATATAAACAGATGAGATGAAATGACGATCCATAGTGCCCTATTTTTATCATTGAGATTTTAAAATGTTGTAAGAAAATACAAGCAACTTGACATAATGATTCAAGATGACCAAAGTATTCTTTACATGGATTTGATATAGAAAGTGAATACAAACAACTTGATATAATGGGTCAAGTTGACCAGAGTATTGCTTGCAAAACAGACAAGGATTATCTCCTTTCATGCATGACTTGGATCGTCCTCCTTGATCTTAAAGGGCTGATCATATCCTGAGACAAGTGCATACCGTACTAAGAGATAAAACCTTTATCCAGTTGGATGAGGTAGGAAGAACCAAAGAAAGAGCATTCGTACCTACAAACAAACATCATATACAAAGAATAAAGAATATGGATCCTCAATAATGGTTCATGCTCATATGGTTGAGGTATACACTGTAGTCAACAAGCTGTAATGATCTATGACTATATTTTGCCTATGATCACATAGCTTAGTGAACTTCCCATGTAGACACCATTAGTACATGCCCCATAACTTCATCGGAATGATTCGCAGAAGATACACAAACAATGCTGTAATAACTGATATGAATAACCCACAAATCAACCAAGTATTTGATAGCTTAAACAAAATTTTCTTGTCAAAGAAAAATATAATCTTGTCTTTGTTTTGGTAAGGAAGGATGCGTCCTTGTTGAAGATAGTTTTGAGTGTTGATGTTGATTGTCTGGTTTGATTGATAAGTGGTCATTTTGTTTGGAGTATGTCATAATGTTTGTTTGGTATCTTCTTTTGAAAATGTATGTACAGGGTGTTTCCATGTTTTCGATTGATGTTCAATGTTTTCCAATGTTGTTGGATTTTTGATTGTTTTGAATGTTTTTGGTATTTTGATTGTTTTTTAATGTTTTTGAATGTTTTTGGATTTTGTGAGATATTTTTTAATGAAGAACCCAATGAATTACAAGATAATGTTGAATCCACTTCCATCAAATAGGTTAAGGGCATTGCCCCCAGTTTAGGACATGACTATGAATAAGCGGGATGCAAGACGCGGGAAGTACATATCCTCGATTGTAGATCAATAACAAGCCATGGCTTTGGATGGATGGATGAGTGGATGAAATGAATGTGATCGCAACAAGTCTGAAAGACAATGGAGCCATAGCTTTTATGAGTGGTGCCTTTTTGTTGGGTTTTCACCATCACACTTACCCAAGGTGCCACCGGAGTGGTTGTTCACCATTTGGATGCATGATTTTTCCTTAATTCTTTGATGTTTTTGTATTTTCTTCAAGGCATTTATCTAAATGTTTTTGGATTGATTTTCTGGTATGTATGAGACCCTGATACTCTATACAACTTTACGTATAAAACCATTTGAGGTGCATGCTGTTGATCGGATCTGCTAGCGGTTCTCCTTCTGAAGTAGCCAACTAATATGCCCCAGACCCAAATACAATAGTGATAACATATGGACCCAGCCAATTTGATTCAAACTTTCCTTGATGTTCTCTGTTTGGTTGGTTATGAGGATTCTCTCAAAGAACAAGATCACCTACCTCAAATGTATGAGGTTGAACTCGATGATTATAGCTTCTGCTCATGCACCGCTGATAGGCTTTGAGGTGATTGTATGCAGCTTATCGCTTCTCATCAAGTAGTTCTAAGTCCTGAAGATGTGATACTCTGTATGCTTCATCATCTATCAGATTATGCAAGGAAACCCATACTGATGGTATCTCAACCTCAATAGGAAGGATAGCTTCGGCACCATAGACCAATGAGTAGGGAGTTGCACCTGTAGGGGTTCGAATGCTAGTTTGATATGCCCATAGTGCTGGATTCAATTGAACATGCCAATCATGGCCAACATCATTGAATGTCTTCTTAAGGATTCTCAATATTTTTTTATTCAATGCTTCAGCCTAACCATTGCCTTGTGGGTAATAGGGGGTTGAAAATTGGTGTTGGATATGAAACTTTTCACAGAGCTCACAGACATCTTGATTTTTGAAAGGAAGCTCGTTATCTGTGATGATGGACATGGGTACACCATACCGACAGATGATGTAATTGAGGATGAATGAGGCGATCTGCTTACCGGTGACTTGGGTAAGTGGAACAACTTCGATCCACTTTGTGAAGTATTTGGTGGCGGTAATAATGAATTTGTGGTCATTGGATGAAGATGGATGAATTTTACCCACAAGGTCAAGTCCCCATTGAAAAAAAGGCCATGGTGTTGTGATTGGTTGTAGTTCTTGTGCTAGAGCATGTATCAGGTCTCCATGAACTTGGCATTTCTTGCACTTTCTGACAAAGTAGTAGGAGTTCTTTTCCATAGATGGCCAATACTACCTAGCTCATATGATCTTTTTGGCTAGTGATAGGCCACTTGAGTGAGTCCCACAAATTCCTTCATGTACCTCTTCCAAGGCCTTTGTTATCTCATCTTGTTCTAGACATCAAAGAAGAGTACCATCAAGACTATGTCGGTATAGGGTTTCAGCAATAATGGTATATCGAGCGGTTTGGCGAATGAAAGTTTTACGTTGGTTATTTGATTGGTTGGGAGGAAGGGTGTGATCATGGAGATAGGTGTAAAACTCACTGTACCATGGGGATTCAGAACCAACAAGGCAACACAACATCTCAAATTCAGAGATATCATATGTGGGAATCCAAAGTTGTTTGACCAAGAACTCATAGCGTGTTAAATTCTGTGGAAGATCTAGAAGAGATGCGATAGTAGCCATAGCTTCAGCAGCTCGATTCTAATCTTTGGGTATCTGCTCAAAGGTAATTGTAGTAAATGATGCCTTTAGACTATCGACCACTTGCTTGTATGGCATGAGTTTATCATCCTTGGTCTGATATTCATCTGTTGCTTGCCGAATGACCAGCTAGGAGTCGCCATATACCTGTAGTTCTTGTAACTTCCATTGTATGGCTAGCCTGAGTCCTGTGATCAAGGCCTCATATTCAGCTATGTTGTTTGTGCATGGAAATATGAGCCTGTAGGACTTCAGGATGCTATCACCTTGAGGTGTGATAAATAGAATGCCTGCCCCCAAGCCATGCCTAGTGTATGAACCATCAAAGTACAGTTTCCATGGTTGTGCTTCTGTGATCATGAATATCTCTTCATCTGGAAAATTGGAAATGAGAGGATGATCACCTATGAGGGGTGCATTGGCCAACTGATCTACAATAACTTTCCCTTTGATAGCCTTACGGTCCACATCCTCAATGTCAAATTCACTTAGAATCATCACCCATTTGGCCAAGCGACTAGTCAATGTTGCTTTGCTGAGTAAGTACTTGAGTGGATCAATCTTTGCGATGAGCTGTACTTTATGTGTCAATAGATAGTGTCTCAGTTTAGTGGCTGCCAAGATTACTGCTAGGCAAGCTCACTCAATAGGGGTGTAATTGAGTTCATAACCAACCAGTGTATGAGAGATGTAGTAAACAACACACTCTTTCCCTTCTGTATTGTGTTGTACCAATAGTACACCCAATGCTGTATTTGTTGCTGATATATAGAGTAATAATGGTCTACTTGGATTTGGTCGGATCAGCAATGGTATATTCATGAGATAGTCTTTAAGCATCTGGAATGCTTGCTGACATCAGGAATCCCATTGAAAGCGGATGTTCTTATGTAGCAGGTGTGTAAATGGGTGACATTTATCGACCAAATGTGCAATGAATCTTCGGATGGATTGGAGCCGCCCTTGTAATGTCCTTAGCTGACTGATATTCTTTGGTGGTGGCATGTCCATGATTGCTTTGACCTTTGCTAAATTGACCTTAATGCCTTTGCTTGAGACAATGTATCCTAGAAGCTTCCTAGAGGTTATTACAAAGACACATTTCTTTGGGTTGAGTCTAACATGATACTATTCCAGTCGATCAAAGATTTTCTCTAATATGTTCAAATGACCTTCTCTTGTGAGTGATTTTGCCAATAAGTCATCAACATAATCTTTCATTATGGTATGCATCATATCATGGAAGATGGTTGTCATTGATCGCTGATAGATCGCTCCTGCATTATTTAGACCAAAAGGCATTACATTCCAGCAATATGTTTCCCATGGGCATGTGAAGGTCGTCTTATGTTGATCCTCTGGTGTGATCTTTATCTGATTGTACCCTGAAAAGCCATCCATGAGTGAAAGCATGGCATGTCCTACTGTTAGGTCTATGATTATGTCAATGTTTGGTAGGGGGAAGTAATCCTTAGGACATTCCTTATTCAGATCTCTGAAGTTAGTACAAATACAGATGCCCCCTTTTGGTTTGTGGACAGGCACAATGTTGGATATCCAATCCATATAATCAATGGGTCTAATGAAGCCAACATCTAGAAGTTTCTTAAGTTCTGCTTTGACTAATACTGCTATCTGAGGATGCATCTTATGAAGTTTTTGCTTGACAGGTTTGGCTCCATCTGCTACTATGAGGTGATGCATGACTAAATCTGGATCAAGACCAACCATGTTTGGATATGACCATACAAAGTTAATCTGGCACTTCTATAAGAATTTTACAACCTTGGGTTGTTCTTCTAAAGTTAAAAGAGATGCCAGATGTATGAGGTGAGGAGTTTCAGGAGTCCCCACATTGTATTCTTTGGTTTCTTCAATGATAATCGTTGATCGTTCCCATTGTGTGCTACAGGGAAGGATGTCAAACCTTTCATCCTCAGGCACCTTAGAGAGGTTTTCACCATTGGATACACTCTTTCTTTTTACTTTTGTGGGATCAAACAGTGCCATAGTGTGGTTTTCACTGGAAGATCCATGTTTTATCATTATATTTTTGTAGCTGAAAGGTTTGGCATTTGCCCCAAAGTATGCTGCACTATTAAGTTCTATGGTGAATCCAGCTTTGTGATCCTTGCTTGGTATGTTATCCCATAGTTCCAAGAAGTCAATAATCGCCTCATCATTTTGGAAGTGGTCAAGACATGGGGGATTAGGTTGGTTCCATTCGATGAGTTCAGGATGGATAATGGGCATTATCACATCGATTAGGTTAAGTTCATTAGATGTATCAGTGAGGGTTAAGATGTTATGGTGAAGGTCATTGATGGTACTCTCCTTGTCAGAATCAAGCATAGGATAAGACGTAGGGTCTGTCGAAGATGTTTCTAGCTCAGGAACCCAAGAAGTCTTTATCTGTGCTTCTCCGTAAATAGGGATGTCTTTGCGGGGTAGAGGTAGTGATGTGTCTTCCTCATCTAAAGTGTTAAGCTGTACAAAATCAAATTCCCACTCATGCGAGTAGGTTTCTGAGTCACTTTCTAGTAACCGGTCACTTTACCGTATTGGGATATCCTTTGAGTCAAATACTGTAGGTATGATCGGTGCTGTAGGAAGGATTATGGGGATCAAGGAATCTGATACGGATAACATTGGTAGCATTGACTCTGCTGCTTCTACTAGAACTGCTGATGTCATAGATACTGCGATGGGTTCAGATATAGTTGCTGCTACTAGGGGTGCCTTTGATGCCACTACTAATGGTGTTGCTGGTTTGATTGATGGGACGACTGGCATTGTAGATGATTTTGCTGGGATCTTTAGTTTCAATGGGACAGTTGTGATGTTCTGGGGTGCTACTTTTATAATCAAGGGCGGTCTCTTTGTAGTAGGTTGATACAGTGGTTTGCTGGGTTTCCCATTGAATCTGAGCTTAGGAAAGATCTCTTTTTGAAAGCCTAAGCCTACATTGTCTTTGGGTTGCAATTTCGGCAGTAGTGGCTCATGTCACCCTTGTTTACAATACCCCAAAGCACTTTGACCATCATATCCCATTCTTTGCATAATGAGAAGACCTTTGCCATATTGATCTGTGGGAAGCTGAGCTTACGGAATGTCAGTGATGATAGGATCCTTATAGATCCATTCTACTACGTCTTCATCTTTGGTTTCCTCTTCTTGACTCTTTCCAAGGATGAAAGGTGTCAATGCACATGCTAGTTTAACCAGTGTTGTTTGAAGTACTTGTTGAGGTTTGCCATGTGTTTTAGGAGAAGTGGGCATTTTTCCAACACAAAAGAGTTGGCTTAGATTGTATTCTCTCAGACCTACCTCTGCAATTTTCATCTTGAGCTTCTCTTGCTTGGGTATAATAGTGTTTGAACTAGAGAGGGAAGCTGGACTTACATATGACGTGGAGGAAATGGCTTCTCTATTGTTAGGAATGGTAATTTCTAGTTGATGACTTATGTTATGACAGTATGCAAAGGGGTTTGCATCGCCCAGGATTATGATTTCTACACCATTGTGTGGGAACTTGATACATTGATGGTAAGTGGATGGAATAGCTTGCATGGTGTGTATCCAAGGTCTTCCCAAACAACAAATTGTATGGTAGAGGAAGGTCCAGAACCTGACATATGATGTGCTTCACCACAGTGCCCACTCGGATTGGTAATACAATAGCTCCTTTGGATGAATGCTCTACATCATCATAAGCTTTGATTGTGATCTTCTTGTGAGGATCCACTGATTTAATGGCATATCCTAAAGTAGTGACTAGTTTCAGTGTACAAATATTCAGGCTTGCTCCATTATCGATCAAGACTCGCTTGATCCTATGCTGGTTGATAAATCCTTCAATGTGTAGTGAGGCGTTATGAGGTTGCTGGAAGGAAGAGTTGTCACTTTCAGAGAAAGTGAGACAAGGTGATGACTGTAAATTTCCAACCATGGCTTGGAACTGATCTGTATTCAAGTTAGTAGGGACTGACGCCTCTTGGAGAGCTTGATTCAAGATTGTTTTATAAGACGGAGATAGGCGCAATAGCTCTAAAATGGATATAAGCGCAAGTGTTTTGTCTAATTGTTCCACAAGATTATACTACTTTGGTATAGAGGTGGTACCTTGTGGAGCTGCTTTTATGGTAATCTTGTCGTGACATGTAACAACATTGCAATTGGAACTGGGTGGATTTTTTATGGTAATAGTTGCAATTTGTTCACTGGCATCGTAAAGGTGATTTACAGTGTAATTATATGTGGCTTGCATATAATCAGTGGTATCAGTGCCTCTCCTGGAAGTGGAAGGACCCCTTTGATCTTGTGATGGAAGTGGATTCTTGAACATCAGATGATCATTGTTTGTTGTCTTTGGGTCATGTCCTTCGATTTCAATATCACCTCGATCAATAAAATCTTGAATAAGATCTTTTAATCTATGACAATTGCTTGTCTTATGTCCTTTCCCTTGATGGAAATCACAATGTTTAGTGTCTCTCCACCATGTAGGTTTGACTTGAGGTTCATAATTTGATGTTTTGGGTAAGGTAACTAGATTTTGAGAAACTAACTGTCGTAACACTGTTTTGATGGGTTCCCCTAAGGGAGTGTACGTTCGCTTCGATTTTGGTTGATGCTGTCTAGGTTCATCTTGAGATGTGATTCGGCCTTGATTTTGAGGAGCAACTATGTTAGTCTTAGGTGGGGGATTTTGTCTTGCAAATTGAACCATAGGTTGTGCACTTTTGATAGTTCTGGCATCCACAACCCCATCATTGACGACATTTTTGTTTTTGTTCCAGAAGTTTGGTTTGTCACTATTGAAGAGTGGACGAGGGACATCCTTTGGTTCATTGTAGATTTTGATAAGTCCTTTCTTGATGAGGGCCTGCTCACATTTCAAGCCTTTGGTGATCATGTCATTGAAAGAATCTGTCTTTTATGTCCAGGTGAAATTCTATTTCTTCATTTAAGTTGGAAATAAATATTTCCACTAGTTCTTATTTAGGTAACTGAAGAGAACGTCTGCTACACATTTGATGCCATCATTGCAAAAAGACTGAGAATAGTTCACCTAGTTTTTGTTTAGTGTTACATAGATCAGCCATGGTGATATCACGTTTAATGTTATGTGAGTCATGTGCCAAGAACTTCTAAATGAGCTCTTCAAAGGTCCTAAGGCCACCTGGTAATTAGGAAAACCATGATGTGGTTGTTCCTCCCAAGCTTTGGGGAAAAAGGTGCATGAGGTACGTATCCTCATATACCACTTCGAGGCAAGCTGAATGGAATTCTCTGACATGATCGCGAGGATATCCTTTTCCTCTATACTTTTCGGACTTGGGTGTTTCGAACCCTCACGGAAAAGGTGGCATATAAATATTCCTATCAAAGGGATAGGGACAAATGTCATTGAGTAAAAATTGATTAGTCTTTCCACCACTACGGAGTTGTTGTGCGATATTTTCAACTTATTGCCGTAACATCTCTTTGTCATTTGGAGGAGGAGGAGGTGGTGGATTACCTTGAGGAATGTTATATCGGATGCGATCTCTACCTCTATCATCCTCATTGTGACTCTGTCATTCTGATGCTTGTCTTAGTTGTGCAAGATCAAATTTAGAGGGGAGTTTAGCTCCTTCTTGAGAAAGCTTTAAAAAGTGAGTGTCTGCATTGCTCCTAAGTATTTCGTCAAAATGTCTATTAAAAAGAGGGTTGTGTTGAGCCTCTATTGTTGTAGGAGTAGGAGTACTTGGATTTTTGTCATTCGCATTTCCTCCAAGTGCTTCTTGAAATTCATTGAGATTTTCTTCCTCTTCTTCTTCAATTTCTATTTCTCGTTGCCTTGACCATGATCGGGTATGAACCATTTTGTTTATAAGCTTTTGTTGAAGTTGTGTGAAAATGATGATGAGTTGTTGATGAAATGAGAGATTTATGGTTGGTGAAGTGTTTTGCATATGAATCTCTAACACTTAAAGGTAGATGTGACCAAAATTCTTTCTTGAACTGCTTGTTGTGTTTGATAAGGTTTGATGTGATAAGGTTTAGAGAAATCTTAGATGTGTTACAAATTTAACTACCTAGTAATGAGAGGATTCACTCATACACTAGTTTTAACCCACGTAGATATGTCTCTTAGGATGAGCTTATCCTAGATGTAGAAACAATCTAAAAAGTGATTTGTTGTGTTGATTCAAGGAATATCCAAAAGAGAACTTAGGACAAGAACCTCTTAATGTTTTGAGAGTTGAAATGAAGTGATGAAGTGAAGGTGAGAAATGGATGAAATGTTTAATCAATAAAAGCCTTGTGTCACAAATGGAACAAATTCTACCTCTTCCCTTTCAGGCATTGGTGGCATTTCTCGAGCCACGTTGTATGTGATACAAATGTCTGGGAAGAAGTTGGGATTGATCTTGCCTCCTTGGTTTTTGTGATAACTCAAAGCTCTATATTGCATAAAAGCTCTGCGGTTCAATGATTCTGGATCAAATTCGTTTGATTTTCCTTGAAGATAAAGTCGCATGTGACATAGAAAAGCTCTATGAGAGACAAAGATTTGTCTATTTAGATAGAAGATTTTTTGCCTTTTGATTAAAGCCTTTGAGCTCAAGGGTCTTCTTTTCAAGTTGATGTGTTGATGAAGATTATTCTTTCTTAAGATGTGAAGAATGGTCATATATTTTGATACTCCTTTTTTTTATCTTTTTGGTTGTTTTAAAAATGTTTGGTTGGATGAATACTTGTTCTGAAATTTTGGATTTTATGATGTTTCTTTGACAAGAAAACAAAGCAAGCACACAAACACAAGAATGTTGCCTCAAAGGCACAAATGATTATGGGTCTAGATCAACCCAATTCTTGGACTTTTTATGACCCTTTAAGTGTATTTTAGGTGTTCTTCCTTCCAAAGCCTGAAGTTGGCTCAATTTGCACTTGGTCTTAACTATAATGAAAACACTTCAAACACTTTTTATCCCTAAGGTCAAATGGCCAGTTGCGATAAATTCAGCCCACATCTTGATATTTATTCGACTTTGGTACTACATACCTTATGGATCTTACCATGGTAGGTATGGATGTGATATACTAAGTCTTGCATGAGCATAACAATTAGATGATCCCTATAATGGGGGGAGTCACCACTTTCATCAAGCCACAAGTGACTTTTCAAAAAGCTATATTTCTACTCAAGGAAATATGTATGGTGAGTATCTTGGGAGCAAAACCATTTATGCTCTTGCATCGAATTATATCACAAATATCCGTAATCAATAGAATAGGTGGGCTACTACTTAAATGTGTTTAGTAATTTTCGATGTCTTTGAATATAAGTTCATTCTGCAGTGACTCACTTAAGAGCCTTGTAACTTGTGGTGGGGCCCATTTGTCCTTTTGGCAAGTTACACTATAGGAACAACTATACCCAAGGCTATAGCTTTCACTCTCACCTAATTTCTATAGCGGCTCAAAGGATTTACCGCATGAGGTTGTTCCCAAGAGTAGCGATCCCTTGGTAGGCCTCTCTTAAAAGATAAAAATTTGAGTGTTACTAACACTTTTCTCTTGCACCTAGGACCACGAAAGCCAAGGGAGAGGATAATGTGTGTTAGAAGTAGGACCACTCGACAAACTCTTTTACACAAGCCTGCCAAACACGAAATTCACTTGTTCTTTTTAAATTGTCATTGCAATGTTTTTCTATCTAATTGGATATGTTGCTCCAACAACCATGATGTTCTTTTTAACTTCAAAGGCAATATGTTTGAGTAAACTAGAATTTTGAAATCCTGGTCAACTTAATTTGAAAAACATGCATGCATGAAGTAAAATCGTTTTGCAAAAAATGAGACAAGTTGATTGTGAATTTTATTTGCACCAAAATGGAAGTGTGGATTGTGAGTTTTTTGTTAAGTTTGATGCAAGAAATAAATTTGCTTTGTTGATTTTAAGCACCAAATGAAAAATTAAGCCTATCTTGCAAGAAACAGAGTTTGTTTTTGTGAATTTTAGAGCACCAAAAAGAAGTGATCCTAACTTGCAAGGAAATGAAGTTTGTTATTGTTCAATTTTAAAGGACCAAAAACAATTTTTTTATTTTTAAAGAAGTTAGGTTTAGACCTGCACAAAAAGCGAACAGTTAGTAAAATCCACACATAGGGAGGGCTTCCATAAGCCTTAAAAAAATCAGTTTTTCAGTTACAAGGTCTTTCTTACAACATTCTATTACAATAGCACTAGTTTGTGTGAAAACAGAAGCGCTATTTAACAAAAACGCGTTACTACGGAGACAAAAGCGCTAAAAGAAAAGTGTTGACAGAAAATGCAAAAGTGCCAGAATAAGCACAAAAGTGCTAAACGAAGGTCAATAGCACCAAACTTGAGACAATAGTGCTATTGTAAAAACAATAGCACTAGAATATCAAGTTGCAATAGCACTACAACATGATCAAAAGCGCTAAAGTGCGACCTGTGTGTCAAGTTCAACATTCAAACAAGTTAGTTGGGCTAAAAAAATTGTTTTTGGGTGCTTGGATTCATGTCTGGTTCACCAAATGATGCTCTACAAAAAGGGAAGGTTAGTCAATGATAACAAAACACAAACAAGAAGAAAAGCCAAATTGTTAGTGTCAAAAATCATAAACAAAATACTTTCCTACACAAGCATATCAAGAGAGATACCAAAAGCATGAGAGAATATTTAACTAGGAAAGGAAATATGATGAGACATCTCCAAATGCCTCCTAACATGCTCTTAGTTCCTTCTCCCTTGTTCCTCTCCTCTCCAAGTTCCAAACTAGTGTAGCTCTCAACAACTTTTTGTACTATGGATGCTTATGGAGGTTCAAGATTGAAATATTTGCTCTAAATGTGAATAAAAAGCTAATACTAGATGCTATTGATATTGAAAATGATTTATTTTAAACCAAAATGACAAGATATTAGTGATTTATGCTAAATGGTCTCTAGAATTTCACTATAGATTAAGTGCATACAAGTTTTTAGGATCTGGATTATGAAGAAATGGGCTATATTTATAGGAAAAATAGAGCAATGCATGGTTGATATTGAGCAATCTCAATAAGGGTCAGGATTGAATGATATTCAATCCATGTGATGACTTTCAACCCAATCCCAAGATGACAAGTGTCAATATGAGATAGGTTGAGAGGAGAGGGAATAAGCACTAAATGCTTGAGAAGACCTCATGGTTACCTTGGGAGTTAAAGTCAAGGTTGGGTTGAGTGAATAAATTATTTATTCAAAGAATAAAGCTTTTATCCAATGGATAAACTCTTGTGCAAAGGCAAAATGGATAACCATGGTCAAAGCAATAAATTCTTGAGGAGACACATGAGTGCAAGTTGAATTAACCATAAATGGTTATGTAAGAGCCATTAATGGTCATGTAAGAGCCATAAGTGGTTTTGGAAGACTTTGGAAGTTAAACTGTTGAACACACAAAGCATTTAATGATTTTCAAAGACTTTGAAGTCTTTGAGAAGTGACTTCAAGTTGCTTAGGAATGTGACAGTAATTAGGGAATGGATTAGGCTAATTAGGAAGGGGTTAGAAGGATCTAGAAGGGGGTTAGAATTGCAAAAGGTTTGGTGGGTGAGGGAAAATAGGATTTTATTAAAATAAAAGTTCATTTAGTTCAATAAATGTGTGCAAGTTGCATTTGTAGGAAAATGCAAGTGGGAGGGATAAATGATTTAAATAAATGTTTAATTTAATTTATTTAAAAGAGGAAAATGGGGATTAAATTGAATAAACAAGATTTATTCATTTAATTGATTGTGAATTTGGTATAATGAATTAATTAAAACAAATTGAATAATTTATTTAATTAATAGGAGAATGTTTGAAGATGAATTAATTAAATATTAATTTAATTAACTGATGGCTAGTGGATTTTTAATCAAATAAATAACAAATATTCATTTAATTAAAATGGACAGATTTATGTGACTACAGTGATTTTTTTTTGTAAAAGCCGACATGGCATATTGTAAAAGAGTCATATATGTATGAGATCTTATAGGCTATTTTTGTAAGGGAGAGAGATGAGAAGTATAAGGCAATTTTGTATAAGGTGATATAGTTGACAACGAAGGTTTTGGTTATTGACTGAGCTTAAACCGGTACTAAACCTGGCATGAGAGATGTTGTTTTGAAGCAGTACATTATATTGGATTTTGATAATCCATTTTGTAGTCAGTGTGACTCCTTATTGAGTTGTGTGTTCTAGGTTGTTGGCCTCCCTGCATGTGCGCTCCTCTCATTTTAATTAGTATTTATTCATTGGCCACTGAGTAAATATGGTGGGTCACAAATCCCACCGAGTTTTTCTCACACTGGGTTTCCTAGTTAAATATCTTGTGTTATGGTGTGTTTTCTATGTTGTCTCTATTATTCTTATTTGCTGAATTAATTGTTATTTATCGGTACACTGTTATTTAAGACATCTTGCCTATTTTTTGACTTCCCATAACCCACTAAAATAGCCCAAAAGGCTACATGGTCACCTAAAAAATGATCCAAGGCAGTAGAAAGGTACCAATAACTAATAGGAGTAACTTTTGTATTTCCCAATGAGGATTAAGAACAATTCTGGTACATATGTGATTTAAGGAATTGGAATGGTGGTTTGCTCGAAGTGGTTGCATTTTTTCTTTTATTGGTTGAAATACCCAATACCTAAAAAAAAAATTCGTAGAAAGATTTAACCCAAGTCTCACAAATTCAATATTGAAAGATTCAAAGTCCATTTGAAATTCACTATAGTGGATAAAATCCTACTACAAGTAAAGTCTCTTGATATCTCAATAGTTTTCACTATGGATTTCATGAATTCATTGACTATCTTACATGTAGATGGTGATGTGATTGGTGAGAAAACTAACATATCTTAATGGAAAGATCTTGATAGTTCTAGTATGGTTTTTTATGTTAGGATTACATTTTTGAGACAACATGGTGCAACATGCAACATTTTTGATAATGGCATAATATAATAGGTCCATAATTGGTCCTATCATACCATGACATGGCATAATAGGACCATAATAGGACCTTTATGCCATGACATGGCATAAACAGTCCTATTGTGCCATTTCATGGCATAATATGACCTATTATGGCATGTCATGGTAGAATAGGACCTATTATGTCATGATGGCATAATAGGTCCTATTATGCCATGTCATTGTATGACATGACCAACTATGAAGCTATTATGTAATGTCATGGCATAATAGGACATATTATGCCATCATGACATAATGTGTCCTATTATGCCATCATGATATAATGTGTCCTATTATGCCATGGCATGGCATAATAGGTCCATAGTTGGTCGTATCATACCATGACATGGCATAATAGGAACATAATTTTCCATCATGGCATAATGTGTCTGATTATGCCATGTCATGGCATAATAGGACCTACTATATTCCTATTATGCCACAACATGCCTTAATATGACATGATGGCATAATATGTCCTATTATGTAATGATATGCCATAATATAGGCCCATAATTGGTCCTATTATGTCATGTCATGGAATAATAGGAAAATAGTTATCAAATCTCTAATAATTTGACTATGTTAATGGATAATTCTTAATGAATAATCATGTTTTGAAGGTCTCATTAATAAATTAGAGATATTATACAAGAGAAGAGAATTAAATCCCTCTAATATTGGTGTATACACTACAAAGCCTTTGATCTACCAAATGGAATATCTATGTAGGGTCGTCATGAATGAGGACCCTTGAGGTTTACATTTAGAGCTATGGATGACCTTAATCTTTGTATCCCACCACTTCCATGTGTAAGAATATATGTGTTAATGTTGATTTCACACCATTAGGGTGAATGAAGTTACAATGTTATGACTTTTAACATAGAGGAAGAGAACTTGGTCAAGCAAGTTGATAATCATTATAAAGTGAAAGAAAAACAAGAAAAAAACTATTGAGATTGAGACAAAAACTTAATGACAACTCATACACTAGTGTCTCTTTCATAATATTTAATAGACATGATTATGCATAAGTTAGTTAACATTATCTATGCTCAATAGCATATAGTTCATTTTCTTTATTCGATAGATTTGAGAGGTCATAGTTTGACTTTATTATGTCATATCATGGTATAATAGGACATATTATGACATGATGACATGACATGTCCTATTATGTCATGACATGCCATAATAGGTCCATAATTGGTCCTATTATGTCATGTCATGGCATAATAGGTCCTATTATGTCATGTCATGGCATAATAGGTCCTATTATGTCATGTCATGGCATAATAGGTCCTATTATGTCAGGCCCTATTATGCCATGACACATACCATGATATTTCATTTTGGTTTTGGTTTTGATACATCCATTTAGTTTTGGTTTGGTTTTGATTTGGTTTTGTTTTTTATTTCCATTTAGTTTCGAGTTTGTTTTGATTTGGTTTTGTTTTTAATGTTTGTGAGATATCTTGTATCTTGTAAATTTGATATTTTGTTTTGTTAACTATCTAGATTTGGTTTTGATTTGTAACTTTGTTGATTTTGGTTTAGGGTTTAGGGTTAACTATTGAAGAATATTTTAGATCAAAATTAAGAATTTACAAATATAAAAACAAATTTACTTATAGAATACTCTAAAAAAAACTTAAATTATACCCAAAAAAATAAATAATACTAAAAAAATAGGAAAAATATACAAGAAAATAAAAAAATGTGAAAATGGATGATTGAATGTGTACCTGGGATAGTGGTGGAGGATTGAAATGGAGTCCACAGTAAGGGTGCCCATGTTTAATCTCTTTTTCTCACTACATTTGTAGGTGAAAATGACAAAATGCACTAAAAAAAATGAGTAAAATCGGATTTAAAAATGGGACCCTATTTTGTTTTCAAGCGGGCCCCCATTTTAGAACAAAATGGGGGCCCGTTTAGTTTCACCTCAGGCCCCTGTTAATTTTTTCCTCAGGGGCCTCAAGCAAAAAAGGGTCCCCATTTTTTGAAAACGGCCCCCATTTCTAAGAGTGTGTTTTCCGACACACGGACTTCCACCAATTTGTGACCCATTACCTTGCACTTACTCATATTTTAGGTTGAACAAGAGGAGAGGCAAGCTTCTTCTCTCTACAAGAGGAAGGAGATGGAACGACACCATAGAAAGGAGGGATGTTAGGTGTAGGAAGGAGACTGAGTCCATCATGAGTTGGAGGTACAGGTCTAATATTAGGAGTAATATTATGGTTCTTCTTAGGAGAAGGCATAGTTACATCCATAGGAAGAGGTTGACGATCTTCCTTAGGAGGAAGATTGGTTCTATCTATTTGGGGAAGAACTTCAACTTCAAGAATGATAGGAATGTCAAGTGTTGGGGATCTAGGTTAGCTCAAGGATAAAATCATATCTTTCTTCCATTTTTGATAAGATTGGAAAAGAGCATCACTCCTTGGTGGAAGAGATTGAAATTGTTTAGGCCAAAAGAAATCAATAGGAACCCCAGAGCTTCTTTCTGATGGTCAAAATAATCTATGGTTAACAATTATTATTTCTCCATTATGGGGAAATTTCAAACAATTATGAATTGGAGAAGCAATAGACTTCATGGAAGATAGCCATGGGTAGCCCAACTTCATACGGAATTGCTCGGAAGAAGGAATGATAACAAAGATGACATCCATAGATTTAGTGTGAACTTGAATAGGAAGGGTGATTAAAAAAAATGGTAGGACAAGATAATCCATCAAATAACTTCACAACCACATTAGTATCATCATAGATTGATTTATGCAAACATAAAGTGAAAAGATACTCCTTAGTGATGATATTAACCATGCAAGAGGGATCAACAAGAGGACCATGACAAGGTATGTCCTTAACATTCACAACTATGTATAAAGGACCATTGGGTACTTTAATGGTCTCACTAGGGTCAAATGTAATACAAGGATCCTTACATGTCTCTTGTTCTTCTACCATATTCACCAAATTCAGAGTTGTGGTAGTAAGATCAAAAGAGAGAAAGAGGTATGTTCAATCTCAATCACGTTAGAGGTATGAGAAGGAAAAGGATCAGTGAAAATCTTAAGATTTTGATTAGGAGGAGCTACTGATTTGTTTCCCCTATCATTCATATCTGTCGTTGATATAGAATTATTATCAATCAAATCTTGAATCTTACTTTTCAATGCAAAACATTTCTTAGTGTCATGACCAGCCTGACGATGAAATTGACAAAAGGAATTGATATCAAAATAGGGGGATGCTAGCTTAGAAGGATCAACAAGTTTTATAGAAGGAAGTTTGATAACATTTCTTTGTAACAACTGAGACATAATACTATGTAAAGATTCATTCAAAGGAGTAAATTGTCTTTCTCTTTTGAAAAATTTAGAAATAGGATGCACACCTATTGTAGCATTCACATTGTTGTTGTTGATTGCATCATTGAATTTGATGAAGCCTTTTGTTGTTTTTAACTTCACAAATGGTTGTTGAACACTCTCCCCCTTATCACTCAGAACCATAGGAATATATTTCTCCATTTGACTTGCAACCAGTTGATAATTATGCAGTGTTGTGCACAACTATGGAAAGGAAGTAAACCTAGACAAAAGAAGCTTTTCCCTAATATCTTTTTGTAAATTAGAATAAAAATTCTTTGAATATCATTATCAGGTACAAGAAAAGAAATTTAAGGACACAAATGCTTATATCTACCAATGAAATCAGTCACTTTTTCTTTAACACCTTGTTTATGCATTAAATCAATTAAAGTGATTTTAGGACCAATGTTGTTTTGAAATTATTGAATGAAATAATTTTCTTATTGTTGAAAATAAGTGATAGAATAAGAAGGCAAAGAGAAATACCATTGTAAAGCCTTATCTCTTAATGTTCTTGTAAATAGTTTTGCAAGCAATCTTTGATCATAAGCAAAATCAATACACAAGGTTGGAAATGTTTTAACATGTGTTAGAGGATCACCTTTTTCATTATAAAGTTCCAATTGAGGGAACTAGACAACACGGTTTGAGCAAGTTTGTTAATGGTCACTGCGGTAGAAGAATTGATGTTAGACATGGTTGATTGAGAAGGTGGTGTGATATTATTGAAGGAAAGAATTGATTGAGAATAAGGTGGTGGGACATTAATATGATAACTAGGCATAGGTGATGATTAAGTAGGAAATGGGACACTTAAAGGAGGAATAAAATTGTTCAATGAATTGCCCCCTTTTGTCACATTGACTGGTTGAGAGATAATAGGAATGCTTATTGAATACATAGATAAAGATGGAGGATTAAATGAAGAAGATGGATTGCCCCATTGACTAATTATTGTAGGAATGACATTTTGAGTTGAACTAGCCATGTTTTTTGAGGTAAAAGTAGGAACACTAGTCATATCATTGGTGAAAGGAATGGAATTATTTATTTGTATTGAAGGTTGTGAATAAACTAGGGTCTCATCACAACTCTTTATAGGCATGAAATTGGAATCAACAATATGAGAAATTACACACAATATATCAATTGCATTCTTATCAATTTGAATCATGCATTTAAGGCCTTTAATTAATGGAAGACCTTCACTATTAGGGTATTCTTGGGACATCCATTGTTGAGAGTTATCAAATTGATTGTCCAATTTTCAAAGTTGATCTGTGGAAACTCTAGCTAAAGCTTCTCAATCATGGGATTCATAAATTGGATAGATAGGGACATGATTAGGATGGGAAGAATTAGCATTATCCTCATTAAAGAAGTCACCCAAATTATGCTCCATCTCCTTGGTAATTAAACCTTGGGAAGCCTTAATTGTAATGCTTCATCTAACGGGGATAGTATAGGTAGGACTACTAGTGGTAAAACACATGCACTAGAGGGAAAATTTGAAATTTTGAATAATGGGAACAAAGTCTTCAAAAATTAGAATTAGAATTGGGGCCAATGGGATACCACTTAATTTTAAAATTAGAATTTTTAAAATCAGGGTAGATTATAATTAACCTATAAATTTTTTAAAATTTCTTAAAATTTGAAATGTTGAATTTTGAAGGTATTTTAGATTTTAGAGGGATCAAAAATCAACAAAATCAACCAATTTTCTAGATTTAAGCTATTAAATACAGTCATAATAGTCATAATGATCCTCCCAACTTTTTCAAAAAAATTTCAAGGATGAACGTTACGATGATTTTAAAGCTACCCCAAAAAAATGGTGGATTTTACAATCTCTAGATAGGAAAAATTAAGGTTTGAATGTGAAAATAGGACCTTATTAGGGTTTTGAGAAAAAAAAAGGAATTGAATTGCAAATCTGAAAAAAGGTCAAACCTAATGGATAGGGACACCTTGAAAAATGTTTCTAAAACTAAAATTGATTGAAATTGGTTGAAATTTGCACAAAATCTACTTGCATTTGAAAATTAGGGTTTTAGGACCTAAGCACTTAATTTTTAAAATTTTGAATTTTGAAAAAGGAGGGAAATTACAATTTTGAATTTAAGGAAAGAGGGTAAGTCTGAAAATAGTCACAAATCTGAAAATTAAATGGAAATTCATTTTTTGCACAAGTTCAAGATGATTTTTGAAAATTAGGGTTTTGACAATTAACCACTTAGTTTTGTGAATTTGATTAGCAAATTGAACAAGACAATGGAAGAAATTGAATTTCACAAACAAAGCAATTTTCAGATCTAAGATAATAGCAAGCAATTTTTACAAAATACAAGTTTAATTTCAATTTTTTAAAACTAGGGCTTTGAATGAATTAACCACTAAGTTTGCAGAAAAATAAAACTTGTAAATGAAAAATATGCAATGATTTTAAAAATAAAGCATGTAAGACGTCGAGTTCACCAGAATTTAATGTTGTAAAAAGAATTGATGAGGAGGAGATCAAGAGGAAATCTTTTCTTCCTCCAAGGAGAGATGAAAGTTTCACTATGGATTTCCCTTCAACCACCTTACACACATTACAGTTAAAAGAGGGGGGAACTTCACTAGATCCAATTTCTTAGGAAAGATATTGAATGCTAAATGAATTGATAATGATGTGGAAAAGACAAGATAACCCCTCTTTTAGAATGGAAAATGTTATTTGAATCAAGTGTTTCAAGACTAAGTGTAAAAGTAGCAAAGAACTAATTATAAATTGAAAAAGAAGTGTGGAATGAGGTTGTGCACCTGGATCTGGCTAGAATATGTCGAGACGAAGCTGCCTTGTGAATTTGAGAGAAAGTCATCGGGACCATGTCGAAAGTGCACACGGTCCTCCGAAAAATCTGTGAAATGAAAAGGGGTTTTCCGCCTCTGCAAATGAAATACAAATCTATAAGAACAACTACACACCTACAACCTACATAAAGAAAAGAGAGGAAAAGAGGTTGGGATTGGGGGTTTTCCTTCAAGTCAAACCTCAATTCTGGAATTAACCAAATGATGAAAGGTAGTTCTTGCAAGTAAATGTAAATGAAATACTAAAATATAATTCACCTCAAGGGAGTATGCAATTGAAATATAGATAGAATTGCTTGTGTTGAATTGAATGATGAAACATATCTCCTCTTCAATGGTTGAATTCTTGACTTGAATGCAATACCTAGCCTTAAAGGGAGACTTGAGAATGCTCAATGCTTAGAAGGATGGTTGAATTCTTGAATGTGCTTGAATGTTTGATTAATTGAATTCTCACTTATGCAAACTTTCACCTTATACAAATGGGAGGGTAAATATGACTTCTATATTCATCAATTAGGGTTAATAGACTGATTTTTAGTCATAGGTCGACATAGGGAAAGTTTTCTCTCTTCAATTGAAAGACCCAATGCAAGGATAGGATAGAGTGGGGCCAAAATAGGGCAGGGATAGGGGCACCATGCCCCTGTTCTGCCCTTAATTCAGGATAGGAAGCAAGTTTAAGCAGTGCGAGAGTGCAGAAAAGTGCAGTTTTCAAGGATTAAGCAAGTCTTGTGTCTCTGATCAGGCTTAGGGATTTGATCGCCAATGTGAAGACCCTAATGTGGTTGAAAATTACAAGGTTCTCAATTTGATGACACTATGTCAATATTAATAATGAAACAAGAGGCATCAAAATATGAACAAATCTAAAAATGTTTGTCACATCCTCTCATAAAAGAGTGAATCAGGGATGGCCGCTACACAATACTCGATCAAATCCTGACATACATCCCAATTTTCTATATATTTTAATCACTAGAGATATTTGAAACAAAATTTTTTTCTTGAAAATGGATAGATACATCACTTACAACACATGAAAGATGATTTTTAAACCACAAGTCTGTATCTTCAATCAAAGTAAAATGTAGAGCATTCTCCTAGAAAGTTAATAGTACAACATCATGCCTTATTATTCTTTCAGCTATAAGAAAATATTAGAGCATCTTGGTAACATCAATTCATCACACAAGAGAAATAAGAGAGATAGAGAAATAGCTAATAGAAAAATCAACATCATATCCAATTCATTATCATACCTATAATCCTCATCTTAATGCTTATGATCCTCACATTAATATGTCATCATGATACTCTATTGGCTTTTTTTGACATTAATGACCAACAAGTAATAATATACATTGACATGAATGATAGTAATATGCAAAAGATGCTGCCTTAGTTCTTGATGATGGTGGTCATATCTTGATCTATTGATTGGTTATGAGGAAAAATTACAAAATATTACACATTTTTTGTAACTTTTACTATTTAATATGATAAGGTGGATCAATTTTCTAGCAACATAAGACTTGATAAGTTGCTAAAATTAGATTCAAGGCTTGATAATTGTATCAATGAGACAAAGGCATTTTTGGATGCAAAGTCAATAGAACATATATGTACAATGTGGTAATGAGTTGGCACGCAAGTGATCTTTAAAGAGTACACAACATGATTGGAGAAGTATTATAGAAGATGTTTATTGTTCATGTTTATGAATATATAAGTAGGGAAAGGGCCCTCATCTTTAAATATATGACAACAAAATAATAGAACTTGAAAATAAGGCCAAACTAGCCCAAACCAAACACAAAAATTGACACAAAGGCTACAATTTATAGTTAAAGAAAAAAGGAAGGACCACATGCTTGAATCCTAAAACCTAAAACACAATATCAAGAGAGGAATGTAGGTCATATAGAATAAATAAATGGACACACGATTGAGAATGACATATTGACAAAATAGAATGGAAACAACAAAAAACATCAAAATCTATCATTCCATAAAACCTTTGATAATGCTCCAATTATTCGTTAGAGAATCGAGAGAGTCCATCCATCCATCTATTGTTTCTAACATTAGTAGAATAATTTACTTCTTGATTCTTACTTTGTTTTATCCTCGACTTTTTAATTTACGACTATCCAAAAAAGGTTTCAATCACTATTTTTTGTATTATACCATTTTTAACTAAGATTATCATTCCAAGGGTATTTTACATTACTTTGAATTTCTCCATAATTTTAGAAAAGTCTACCCTGGACTCTAGATCAGGATGGAAACATGAAGGTTTGTAATTGATAGTTTGAGGTGATCCTTGGCTACCTTCTCTGTCTTAATCTCAATCCCTATTCCTAACATATCCTCTTCTTTGTTTCAATCTTCTTCTTCGTAACTGGTCTCAATCTCATATTACTCCTCAATGTCATCCTCTTCAATGTTTATTTCCTCGCCATTGCTATTGTTGATGTTACAGTCTTTCACTAATCCCTTTTTAATGTCCTCCTGATCCTCTGAAGCACTATTATCCATACTCTCCTTAACATTTTGGGGATAAAACTCATCATTAGTAGACTCCTTCACATCCTCATGAAGCATGGGTTGTTTACCTTATTTCTCAACACCTTTACCATTTGAGAAGTATCCTTTTCCAATCATGTAGACCTCATACCACTAGATTAAATAAAGCCATAAAACCCAACAATATTCCCCTCATTATTATCTAAGTTCATTTCATCAACAATGCCAATAGTTTCCCCTTTAGCACCATGACCATGTTGAATTATAATTTTGTCTCTTTTAATGAGCTAGAGAGAGGAGATGAGGGCTTCCTTTTCTATAAGGTTATTTTCAATAGATCATCCTCAAAGGACTAGGTAGAATCAACATCAATTTTCAAAGACCCATTTTTAGTTTTAACAATTTTCCCCCCAAGTGAAGGGCTTTTACAAGCTAGGTGGGGTTTAATTTACTCTTGAAATAAGTGTTATCTTGATCGAGCTTTCCATAAGAGTAAGGTGGGTTTGTGGAATAAAGGAGAGTAAATACTTATACAATGTCATAATTAGGAGGCCTTGATGCAAAGGAGGAGAAGAACCATATTTAATACAATGTTGGAGTGAGGTGAGTAGGTAGAAGGGAATATTAATATTCTCCTTATTATGTGAATGCAGTTTAAAACTAGAAAATGTACACTATCATAAATGTATGTTCTAATGTAAAATAATTCATTACATGTGCAAGCTTACTAGACCCCAAGGGACAGATAAATCTATCTTATTGAAGCCATTTTTAAAATGCTCTAGATTTTATCCATCTTCAAAGAATACATCAATAACATCTTATACTTGTTGTTGCTATATCTTAATGTGGAGGTTCACACTTCACCAACACAGAATAAAATACACTAAGTATATCCTATTCACTTTGGAAAGGAAACCTTATTTTATTTAAAAAATATGATAACTCGAAGGTTCTAATAGTCAAGTCTTGATAATGCTCGGAAAACTGATTGGATAGATGTGATAATGATGGTAATCATAAGGAGACATGTAATGCAAATATTCAAAAGCTTCTTTACTGTAGTCAAGAATTTACCAAATCATAAGGTCTAAGATCTTTATTAATAAAAAGTGATGTCTTCAGATTTCTTAAAACTCATTTTCAAATAAATTTTAAAAGAACAGGGTTTAGATTCAAGCTATCTAGAATCTAACTCTACTTTTAAATCTAAATAAAAAATTGTTGTTGTTGACATTTGAAATCCACAAAAATCAAACTTTTCTTTGCCAAATGAAACACAAAGTAGAAAAAATTGATGCAATCTTCAATAGAAATACTTCATATTTTCAGATTATCAAACATTCATCAAAACCATAAGATAATGAAAATCAATGAACAACTAATAATTGAACTTTACTTCATGAAAAATGTTTAGACTAACCATGCACTAGAACCTACAATCAACAAATCTGAAATGGTATGAACCTATAATTCATAAATTATCAACTCCAAAAACTCTTCATACTAATCTAACTTGAAAATGAATAACATTTGAGGAGTATGAAACCATGCTACTTACAAAATCAACACAAAAATTTACCAAATCAAGGAGCTTTCTATATTAATTTTTTCATCGTGTCTAAAGCGATTTCTAGGTCCTCTTGATTTATGATGAAAGAGGCATAGGCCTTTTATAGATATTACATTTGGAATGAATTGACAAGACTAAATCCTCTTAAGGGCCAAAATTTAACCTCTAAAACCCTAAGACAACTTCCATTTAATGCTTTTTAGAACCACACAAAAGGATAAAATGACACATTTTCCCAAGAGAATAAGACAAAATAGTAAATTTGAGGCTTTACAATTTTATTTAGAATTGACTAAGCTCCTTCTTTTAAACAACAAAGCATCTTTCAAAATAATATGCCCAACAACATTTCCTAAGAATCTTGAAATAACACCATTGAGATCCTCCTTGAGTGGCGTGAGTGTAACCTTCATCTTATAGCATATGGATGCCAACTCATAAAGGCAAAAAATCGCTCAAAAAACCCCTAGAGTGGAAGGACTAGAAATGAAAAGTCAAAATGAAAGAAAAAGAAAGGAGGTCCTTATCTCTTATGGGGCATTTGTGCAAGGCACAACACTCTTCTTTGCAACCTTCAATAAATCACAATTGAACGCTATTGTGGCTATAATTAACTAACGAGAAATTGAGAAATGCAAACTCTATATGGTTACCTCACCTTTGTTCCAATAGTTACAAAACTTTGAGGTGAGCACATCATTATTGCCCTTAATATCATGAAAGAATGAGGTCAATTTGACATTGTCAATTTTTTTCCATAGATCAACATTCTTTTGAAGTGATTCACATGACATCAATTTAGAATACTTCATTGGCTCACCCATTACACTACAATTAGTCGTTTCAAGAAAAAATTTATGCTCCTCTAAAAAAATAGCCACAATAGAGAATAGCGAATAGAGCTTCAAATTGTTATTATTGTGAATGCAAACATAAGCAACTTCACAGTTTAATTTAGAAAATCAGAAAACCAATATGTGACAAAAATAGGCAATAATTGTGGGTTGAGGACATTTCCATTTGGCTTGATTGTAGTACCCTATAGTATTATAAAAAAATAGTAAATCTAGCTTTCTGTATCCTTCTCAAAGAGTAATATCTCAATATGAGGTTGGCATTTTCATAGAGAAATAAAATCTCATGCAGATGAGATAAGATAGAGACCATCTTGTAATAATTTTTTTTTTAATGGAATTAATAAGCCCTTACAAGTTAAATACCAATAATAATTATAAGGAGAACTCGGTCCTTATTTCCACATAAACCACTTTTAGAACAAGTACCAATCCAATAACACAATCCCCATCTCTCTTCTAGTTGTCAATCTCCTATCCAACATCACTGTGGTAAATATTATAACACATATTAATTCCAAGTATTTCATTTTAAATTATGTTCTTGAATTTTGGTAGGAATTGGGAATACTCCTAATAAGCCCATTGAGGATAGGAAATACCTTCATTAGAGGCCGTATTTATAGCCATGTTTCCTTCTTAATCTAGGTATAAAGAATAGAGGACCAAAGGAAGCTCCTTATCAAAATTTTGCATTCATTTATCATGTCTCTTATCACCCAAGGAGCATTGATTTCCTCTATAAGAATGTCTATTATCATCTTGGAATCACCTTCAATAATAATGTGATTAAAACCCAACTCTTTGACCGTCTTTATTCACCACCAAGTAGCAGTGCCGTCCACAATATTTTCAATGCAATTTCCTATTTTTTTTGCAAGCCTTTAATTAAGTGACCATTTTTGTCTCTAATGACTCCTCTAGCACCAACTGCCCCAGGATAACCTTTTGAGCACCCATCAAAATCTAGTTTCGCCCATCCCTCACTGGGATATATCCATTTTTTTTTCTTCTTGATCATATTTTTTAACCAACTAATTTTGGTTAAATGTTTGTTGATCCCCCAAGTTTGTTTGATTTCAAGCTTTCCATAGGAAGGAATCACATTGGAGAATCCATAATTCTATGCATTAATGTTTTCTTGAACTTATTTATGCTAAAAAGAACATGATTGTTGTTTCTCTTTTGATCCCTAAAAATTATATTATTTTGTTCTTTCCATGATTCGCAAGAGACAAAAGTAGAAATTTGTCTCCACAACTTTGAAATAATTGGGTGAGCAAAGGAAAAACTAAGCTAACTTACCACTAAATCCTTAAGTGAGAATGGGAAGACCTAATTGATTTAGAGAATAAGGAGTATTTGGGTCCAAACCTCTCTAGAGAATGAAAAATGAAAAAATAGATGCTCAATATTATCCACATTATTATAACATAGAGAACATCTTGTTGGCATTTGCATGAAGATTGCATTAATGATATGTTATGTTGTCACTGATGTCAATTGAACTAGTAATGGTATTTTATGATATTGTTGTTATTATTGATATTGTCTTGTAACTAGTAGGAAGAGCTTTATGGAAGATGTTGTAAAAAGGTATATAAGTATGTGAGTTGAACCGGTAACCAATGTATAAGGTTAAACCCTTTCTATGTAATGTAACCTATAAACCCTACTAGTTGTTTTTGTTAAACCCTAACCAATTAAGTTTGTTGAAATGGTTATGTTGGTTTATTACTTGATGTTGAGTGATAATGTTGGTGACACATTTTGTTATTGAATGAACATAAGTTTAGATTGTTTTGGCGCCTTTGTTTGATTTTCTAGGGAAAGAGCAAACTGCACTGCATCTAATGCAAAACACGTGATGAGTTACAAGTCTGATGAAGTGGTGATCATGGAGTGGTTCGAATTTTCTTGAAGGATGTGTATAGATTACTATGTAAATACAATGGTCACACTTGAACCAATTTGTTTGTAATCTCTACAAGAAAATTAGGTTTTTGTTGTGTTACCAACCTGATTGATTTGTATTTAAGGTCAATTAAGTTGTTTTGTAAAAGCTGTTGGCAAAAATCAATTGAGTGTGTGGTTGCCTAATTGGAGAATGGGTCTGCAATTTGTGTAAAGGCAGATTGAAGCTTAAAAATATTTGATCAAGCAAATGTAGTGCTATTCAGACAGATCAAGATAAACCTATTGTCTTCTAACAATTACAGCATAATTGAAATCCCCTAACTGGGTAAGCTCAAACAAGATTGGTTACTTCTTAAATCCTCTAACAAGGTGGTCCATTAGCTTGGATTCTCAAATCCTCTACTAAGGTTACTCCTAACAGGATATGTTCTTTGTATCAAGGCATTTGTAAATCCCTTAGCTGAGTGATTCCTAACAGGATCATTTCTTAATAGGACTTTAGAAGAGTTTAGATAGCTATCTTGTGAGTCTCATCTCACCATAGTTTTTACCTATTTGGGTTTTCCACGTATAAACATTTGTGTCATGTGGTGAATGTTTTTGTGGTTATGATCTTATTTGTTGATTTGTTTAACTACTTAACTATTCTGATAAGGCATGATAACTGGAAGCATTGAGAGATGGAGTGTGTTGATATATGATTAAGAATTTGGATGTCTGCAAGTTGAATGTTGTTTACTATTAAGTTGCTATAACAGTCAACTGGTATTCTTATGAGTATTGATCTTGATAGTGATATTTTATTGATAAGTTTACTTTGTATAATTAAGTTTGACTTTGGGAAGTTTGTATAAGTTTTTTAATATACTGATTCACCCCCCCTCTCAGTAATCTACTAGATACTTATTCTTTCATCATACCATCACATCTATTGATAAATTAAAAACCTCTTTTGTTAAGATTATTATTGGGAATATTACTATGAATAAAATCCCACCAAAAATAATTGATTTTAGGGATGAGTTTAGAGTTCTACACTTGTTTCCAATTGAATTGACTAGGAGTAATAAAAGGCTATTCTAACAAAGTATAAGAAGACCTGACACAAAAAATCCCAAAGTGAAATCTAGTCCAAATCCATTCCTCTATTTTAAAGGTATAGTAAGCAATCACCAATTTGTTCCATTTATAACTAGATACTAGCAACTCAATTTGTTGTCTACCTCTCCTAAGAAGCCTCACACTAGTTAGTTGCTCCCTGAAATCCTTCCATCTCGACTTGTCTCTTTCCCATTCAATGTAACCATGAAGATACCTACCATTCACTCTAGTGAGAATATATTTACTTTGATTAAGTTCATTCAAGGAGGATAAAACTAGACCATTGTTCTATGGGTCCTCCCAAAAAAAGTTTTCCTTCAATTACAAACTCTCCTTTGAATCCCTTATTTGATAATATTTCTATTTTTTTATAAATTGTTACAGGTGACAAACCCATAAGGAAAATAGAAGGATAATTGGAGACTCCATTGGTTAGTATTACATAAATATTTACATTTCAATATAGCAACCCCATATTTAGTTTCTTCAAAGAAATTCCATCCAATTTTGGGCACAATAGCCTTGTTAGATATAAATTAAGTCTTCTGATACATGGACCCCCAAATTTTTTAGGCATAGGAACTTTTCCCCATCTTACTAGGGAATTTCTCGAATGCAAGAAGAAAGTGAGAAGATATCATGCCCTGGAAAATTAGTTGTATCTATAAGACAACAAGTTGGGAAAAAGAAAAGAAAAAGTAACTTACATAAAAATCAAATGTTGTGAGGCCTCACCTCGACTCAGTCTGACATTCAGTGGATTTTATATTTAGACTATTATGGATACTTTATTTTATATGCATTTTGAGACTTAGAACTTATATGATTTCAGGATTTGGATAACATTGCTATGATTTGATGATTTACTTATATGCTTTATGAGATAGAACACTACATGATTGTTAGATAGGATGATATTGCAATGATACATGTTGTTATTGAATTTGCAGGACTTTACTATGAATATAGAACTATGATGTATGATTAAGTTTATGTGAATTGGGATGAAATTGCTTATGAGAATTTGCTTGATAAAAGATGTATTTAATCTGTGCAGATGAAAATTTTATGCAAGTGATGATGTGTATTGTTATATTATTGAATTATATTATATATGGTTATTTGGAAGTACTAATGTGTAAATTGAGATGCGCAGGAAATTTACCATGTGACCATGGAAAATTACGGAGAATCAAACCTAAACTTATGTATGTTCGTAAGCCAGGGTTTGTCTATTTGGAGAGACAACACCCCGTTTGTGTTGTATTTTATTCGTAACAGTATATGCTGCATGAGTGTTAAGCGTTATTTAAATTTAATGTGTAAAAACCACAAGAGACAATTTCATGTTTTGTTTTGTAAAAGTGTTTTATTTGTGTCACTTGACACATGTGTGGGTTTAAATTTAAATGTTTTATTTTTGTCTCTTGGTGGGAAAGTGTTTAACAATAGTTTTCTTTAATAATATAACGTGTTGTCATAAATACTTTGGGAAAATAAATCTTTGGAGTGGTCAACATATGTTTGACCCGAAAATAAACTTCCGAGGGGTTTAAAATGGGTTAAATGAACACCTAGGGGTAGTTTAATAGGGTTTCCTAAAGCCCATAAGGTATACCTAGGGGTTAGGGGTAATTTTAGGCAAGTTTCTACTTTTAAATGATCTTTTTGACACTTTAAAAATTGGCTTTTTTGAGTTGTGCGAAAATTGAAAATTAGAAGTCTAAATCTAATTGAGATTTTTCCTATTTCGAATGAGAGTCTTTTTTGCATTCTGCTTTCCTTTCTTTTTTTGTTTTTTTTAGAAACTTGTGAGAACTCAGAGAATGAGCTTCTTAAGCAAGATTTGGAGAATTTGAGGGTAATCACCCACTCTCCATTTTTGGAGACAAGAGAAAATTTTGAAAAGAAAAGTAAAGTTTTGGAATAAGAAATTTAACTAAGGGTAGAAGAAGAAGATCCATGGATTGGGCAGCTCTTCCTCAAATATTATACTACCATTGGGCAGATTAAGGTTGGTTAGATTATTCTTTAAAATGTCTATTTTCTTGTATGTGTTTGAGTGTATGATTGGAGAAGAAATCTATGTTCTTGAATGACTTGTTTTAGAATTTCATTTGAAAATTTTTGCATTATGCTTGTTGTGTTTTGGGAGTTTTCTCAAGACCTCTTACTCTTGGGAGAGGAGAGGATCTTGTGGGTGGTAGCAGTGACAACCCTCGAGTGAGAGACTCTTGTTTGAGAGCGATCACAAGGGATCTTTGTGTGACCCTTGCTACATGGCCTGTTTGTGCAATGGGGGTCATAAGGAGGGATATAAGGCTAGAATGCCTTTGGGGGGCATAAGGAATATGGGGTTGAGATTCTTGATGTATTTATTGTGCCATGAGGTGGCTACTTGTTTTTCCATACTTGCAGTTCTCCTCAGGGTATTGGTCCACTACCACCCTTGAAAAGATCATCACCAAAGTGTGGTGTTGTGTAGCCAAGATGGGAGTGTGTCTAAATATCTATGTGTGTATTTTTGTCTTCTTGGAGTTTGCATGTTTGTTACCCGTCTAGGAATTGGTTCTCTGAGCTCAGGGGTGGCTACCAGTTAGCCTAGGCTGGGAGGTGAGCTCTCCGTGGTCATATTGTGATTTATTATGCAGGAAAGTCAGGAGAAGAGAATAGGAACAGTGAAAAGATATAGAAGATTATTGTTGAAGATACTTAAATCTATTTGCAGTTATTTGATTAAATTTGATAGTAGAAATATGCCCTCATTCGTTGAATGAGAGGCAAGTTGTAATTTTTGAGATAGGACATGTGATTTAATATTGCAGTTAAAAAAAGAAACATCTTGTAATTTTACAGAATATCGATAGAGTTGTAAAAAAAAAAAAAGCCAGATATGCTTCTTATTCTATTTCGAATGAAAAGGGTTGCTTTGATTTGCATGCAAAAGCTTCTTTTGTAATATAAAAAAAAAATTAGTTTTTAATTAATTTTATTTTCATTCTACCTTCAGAAAAATATGAGTAGTAATTATTGTTAATAATTTAATGATTGTATGCATGTTGTTTTAAAGGCATATATTGCAGTTTAAATTTCCTATTGTAAGATTTTTGTGTTTTTGGATCCTAGAAAATGATAGTTGCAAGAATGAAATTACTCAATTAATTTGATGCTATTGAAAAATTTATTGATACCTATGGTTATTTCATTGTAGGAAATAAATCTATATCTATTTACTTGCTGTGATTTTATTTTACATTTAATTACCTTAGATTTTTCCAGAAAATCAATTTATGCCTTGATATTACACAGTTTAAAATAAAATCAGAATGTTGATATATATGCATTATTTATCTCTGTATTAGATAAATAAAAGAACAAAAAAAAAAACAATATATAAACTTCTTTCAGTATTTTTTTTATCATTTGTAATAACCAACATATATATATATATATATATATGTATGTATATATATTATATATGTATATATATATATATGTATATATATATATATACATATATATATATACATATATATATACATATATATTTATAAATATATATATATATATATATATATATATATATTTATATTATTTTTTTTTTAAAACAAAAAAAAATTAATTTAAAACAAAAAAACTTGATAGCGGAGGGTTTCGACCGGGGCCGAGCGCACTGTGCGTTGCATAGTGGCCGACGACCGAGCGCACTGTGCATGGCACAGTGGCCGGTGGGTCGAGCGCACTGTGTATTGCACAGTGGCTGGCGAGCCGAGCTCACTATGCACTGCACAGTGGCCGGTGGCCGTGCTCACTGTGCGATGCACAGTGGCCGGCGGTCGAGCCCACTGTGCCTTGCACAGTGGAGTCTTCAGCGGTGCCTACCTCCACCTGTTCACCATCTCCTGTGTTTCGCCAATTCCGCCATGGCCGCCCTACATGGAAATGGTGTTAAGCACAAAAAAAAATAAACTTTAAAAAAAAAGAAACCCTAGCTCGGTTAGAGCTAGGGTAGAGAGGGGATAAATGAGTTGAGTTAATTTTTTAAAAAAAGAGTCATAGAAGTAATTTTTATAGTGTATTTTAAATTAGGTTTTCATTATAATTATTATTTAGTAGTGGGATATTTAATTAAAACTAGTTAGGGCTTTCAAATTAGATAGTCAGGGAAATTTTTAATTCCATTTAATTATTTTTTTTTGAAACTAACTAATTGTGGAACCTTGGATTAAATAAAAAGGGAAAATTAATTCCTTGAGAACTAAATTTGAACTTTTGAAAGTTAATTGTCCTCTTCGGACAATGTCATTGAGAAATTATTTGGCACGATAATCCATTAAATTAATTAATGACTTAAAATTTCTTTTAGACAATAGGGAATATTTGGAGATCAATTTTATTATATGCATCTACCATTGAAATAAGTTTATTTAAGTAAAACAAATTAAAATATTTAGTTTTCCACAAATGAATTTTTAATTAAGTTTCGATACTTAGTTAGTATCAGAGTTAGTTTGATTTTTTGTTATGACCAACTTGTTAAAACATGTCGTGAAAGCAAACTTTGTTAATTAACTAGTTGTTTTTAAAAAAAAAAATCATCTCGTTTTTGCCCTAAATTTTGGGCATGACAAATGTAATCTAAGCATGTACTCATTTTAAAATCATATAAAATATATGCATATATAACCATGTAATTAAATAATCATCAAATCATATGGAAATGTAACCATTTAGTAATGGGAGAAAACAACAATTCGTATAAAGGAGGCATCTTATAGGAATGTGACCTAGAGATAGTATCATTGAAATTAGAATGTTGCGCCTAACATGCATAATAGAATGATCACTCAACCCTCAATGAGATAGAAGCACCCACACAATAAAATCAAATACTAGAAAAGGAATATTGTTAGAAATTAGGACCTTAGGATAATAATCATAATAAACAAGATCTAAAATAAATGCATTAAGAATCATGGATGATAAATTAACACATTAGACAAGATATATATGGGGAAAATCCTTTTGGATAAACAACTGTATAAAGCATCATTTTATTAAAACACTTACAAATTTAGTATATCCTAAAATAGATAAGAACATGGGAACAGTCCTCCAGTCCTTCCACATGGTGAATAATACCTCTTGTGCATAGTGATACACCTCACCATAAATCTTCCAATTCACACACCTCTCAAATGAGAGAGAACCTCCTTAAATATAGGAGTAATTGTGACTTCACTAGTCACACCTTTTCAATAACTCCCATTCACAAATAATTAATAATTTAATGATAATCAGATTATAATCATTTCAAATGGGATATTCTTATAAAGACTATAATATATAAGGTTTTATAACATTATATTATAAAGTTATATATAAATTTAATAGGAATGTGATCCCTAATAACATTAAGTTCTAGCACTCCCCCTTAATGTTAATAGTGGATCACATGTCAATTTTTATTAAAAAAAATGAAGTATCCCAGTAACATAGGTTATCTTTGATAGTAATAAGTAGGGACAAAAATATATGCCAACATGAAGATTACACGTTCCAGACTACATTAAATTTATCTTGTCATACATTATAATACTACTATTTGAAAAGTGATGTTATGAGGTCATATAAAAAATTATAATAGAACACAGTCTCCTCAAATTAGCCTAGTCAAAGAGTTACAAGGAGAATAAATTACAATATGCCCGTAAGACTTGAGTACAAATGTACCTATATGACATACTAATCCTTACTTCCAATATTTAAAACAAAAAGGACTTTGATATGCCTATCTATAAGCTTAAAGGACCTACTAATGTCTATAGAGGTCTTATTTCATACCTATTAGGAATTATTTAAGCCTACCTATAGGATTTAAAACAAGGATTTAGCCACTATGTGGTGTCATTACCATGCAAACTCCCCCTCATTGACATCACCTAAGGCCAAGAATTATTTAAATTTAGAGCATATAATACATAAATGTCTTATAAGGTCTTCATGTTTAGTAATGTTATTGATGCATAAGAAATTGGGATAATAGGATAGAGGAATTGGCTTTCCCAAATGAGGTACTAATATGACACAAAAACCAGAGCCAGTTCGACATCTAGATCCATCAAAGATCAAATCCCATCAATTATCCACATCGAAAGGAAAGAGAAGATCATGAGGAAATGTCTATTGATTAGTGTAGTCACATAAATCTGTCCAATTTAATTAAATGAATATTTGCTATTTATTTGATTAAAAACCCACTAGCCATCAGTTAATTAAATTAACATTTAATTAATTCATCTTCAAAATATTCTCTTATTAATTAAATAAATTATTTAGTTTATTTTAATTAATTCATTAAACCAAATTCACAACCAATTAAATGAATAAATCCTATTTATTTCATTTAACTCTTTTCCTCTTTTAAATAAATTAAATAAAACATTTATTTAAATCATTTATCTCCCCCCCCACTTGCATTTTCCTACAAATGCAATTTGCACCTATTTATTGAAATAAATGAATTTTTATTTTAATAAATCCTATTTTCCCTCACCCACCAAATCCATTTGCACTCCTAAACCCCCTTCTAGATTCTTCTAAACCCTTCCTAATTAACCTAATCCATTCCCTAATTATTGCCACATTCCTAAGCAACTTGGAGTCACTTCTCAAAGACTTCAAAGTCTTTGAAAAGCATTAAATGTTTTGTGTGTTCAACAATTTAACCGCCAAAGTCTTCCAAAACCACTAATGGCTCTTACATGACCATTAATGGCTCTTACATAACCATTTATGGTTAATTCAACTTGCACTCATGTGTCTCCTTAAGCATTTATTTCTTTGACCATGGTTATCCCTTTAACCTTTGCACAAGAATTTATCCATTGGATAAAAGCTTTATTCTTTGAATAAAGAATTTATTCACTCAACCCAACCATTGACCTTAACTCCCAAGGTAACCATGAGGTCATGTCAAGTCATGCATGAAAGGAGATAATCCTTGTCTATTCCACAAGGAATACCCAGGTCAACTTGATTCATTATATCAAGTTGCTTGTATTAACTTGCTATATCAAATCCATGTAAGAAATACTCAGGTCATCTTGAATCATTATGTCAAGTTGCTTGTATTTTCTTACAACATTTTAAAAGCTGAATGATGAAAAATCAAAGCACTATGGATTGTCATTTCATCTCATCTATATATATTGCATTGCGTTGCATTCCACCCATCCATACATTCATAATAGTTGCATATCATGCATACATAATCATAACAATGGATACTCTATTTTCCTCTTCTTCCATAGGAATGTGTCATAGGTCCTTCATTTCTTCTATCTAACATCGAACCCCCCCCACCCTCCCCATCTCGATAATCAACATCACATACCCTACATCATGTCCCATCAAATCAATCAAGCCATGTTCATCACCATCCATCTCTAAATAGGAGGGATTGTGTTTCCTATCCTACGTCATCCAATAAGCCAATCAAGTTACTCTATTTGCACAGGTACATCGACTCACGCGCACCTAGACTATCAACAGATACTCTGATCAGGTATCTTTGGGTCTCAATAGGTAATCGATCATTATAATCCTAGACTACATCAGGCATTTATCATAATGACCTAGTCTCAACGGGGTTGCTATGATTCCCCACAACTATCCATCACACGCACACACTATCAATTGATCAACCAATCAAACACAATCACATCAGACAATTACATAAATTGTCTAAGTCTCAACGAGTATTTTGCTTCCTATACCTTGACTTCATCGGGCAATTACATCAATTGTCTAAGTCACATCAGGTGACTTTGATTTACTTACTTAGACTTTATCTTATCCAAGCAACCAACTGACATCAACTGTCATGCTTTGACTTGACTGGGGCAATTTAACCGATTGCACCAGATTGTCCAACCACTTTTGATCAATTATATAGCATCACTCGAAAACACAACCACCACATTTTCATTGTATCTCCTACATGACCTAAGGGTACTCACTGGCTTGATGTTTCTTCATATTCACTCTGATTTCTTCCATTCTTTTACCATTATTGCTAATTTCTTCTATTCTACCTCCCCTCCACTTTTCATTCTTTTTTCGAGAAATCGGCCGATTTTTTGAAATATATCAGCCCATCTCTCGAGGGGGCATACCACCCATTAAATTTACATTTATGGGGCATATTTCTTCACACCTATTTTTCTTTCTTTGAAATGACGCAATAAAACGCATCGTCTCAAAGAGGGGCAAATGTAGTCACATAAATCTATCCAGTTTAATTAAATGAATATTTGCTATTTATTTGATTAAAAGCCCACTAGCCATCAGTTAATTAAATTAACATTTAATTAATTCATCTTCAAAATATTCTACTATTAATTAAATAAATTATTTAATTTATTTTAATTAATTCATTAAACCAAATTCACAATCAATTAAATGAATAAATCCTATTTATTTCATTTAACCCTTTTCCTCTTTTAAATAAATTAAATAAAACATTTATTTAAATCATTTATCTCCCCCCCCCACTTGCATTTTCCTACAAATGCAACTTGCACCTATTTATTGAAATAAATGAATTTTTATTTTAATAAAGTCCTATTTTCCCTCACCCACCAAATCTACTTGCACTCCTAAACCCCTTCTAGATTCTTCTAAACCCTTCCTAATTAACCTAATCCGTTCCCTAATTATTGTCACATTCCTAAGCAACTTGGAGTCACTTCTCAAAGACTTCAAAGTCTTTGAAAAGCATTAAATGTTTTGTGTGTTCAACAATTTAACCTCCAAAGTCTTCGAAAACCACTAATGGCTCTTACATGACCATTAATGGCTCTTACATAACCATTTATGGTTAATTCAACTTGCACTCATGTGTCTCCTCAAGCATTTATTGCTTTGACCATGGTTATCCCTTTAACCTTTAGAGAAGAATTTATCCATTGGATAAAATCTTTATTCTTTAAATAAAGAATTTATTCACTCAACCCAACCATTGACCTTAACTCCCAAGGTAACCATGAGGTCATGTCAAGCATGTAATGCTTATTCCCTCTCTTCTCAACCTATCTCATATTGACACTTGTCATCCTAGGATTAGGTTGAAAGCCCTCACATGGATTGAATATCATTCAATCCTGATCCTTGTTGAGATTACTCAATCTCAACCATCCATTGCTCCATTTTTCCTATAAATAGAGCCCATTTCTTCATAATCCAGATCCTGAAAACTTGTATGCATTTAAGCTATAGTTAATTCTAGAGAGAATTTAGCATAAATCACTAATATCTTGTCCCTTTGGTTTTAAAATAAATCATTTCAATATCAATAGCATCTAGTATTAGCTTTTTATTCACATTTAGAGCAAATACTTCAATCTCGAACCTCCATAAGCATCCATAGTGCAAAAAGCTGTTGAGAGCTACACTAGTTTGGAACTTAGAGAGGAGAGGAACAAGGGAGAAGGAGCTAAGAGCATGTTAAGAGGCATTTGGAGATTCCTTCTCATATTTGTTTCATTTGTTAGATATGTTAGCATGATCTTAGTATCTCTTTTGATATGCTTGCTTAGATTAATCTTTGGTTGAATAACACTAACACTAATCCTGTTTCTTGTTGATTTTGTGTGTTATACTACCACAAGTTTTGATCTAACCTATTAGTTTTTGTAGAGCATCAATTAGGAAGAGTGAACTATAAACGATCAACTATTAAATGGTCTATTAAAGATTCAACTTTAATCATGTTTTGAGAAATAAACTTAATGTAAAATATAATTAATAACATAACCCATTTAGCTAGGTTTCCTACAAGATCTATTTTGGAGAAAAGATGCGTCAATGAAACAAATTTAATGATAACATGTGTCTTGACATTAAGAAGATAATATCTTAACTTTTGAGTTCCAAAGTCAAAACTAAAACATTATTTCTCAATTGCAGTATATTGGATTTCATAATTGAGTAAAGTGTGAATTATGTAAAAAAAGGACATTCTTTACTAGCACTATTATTCTATCCCAATAAAGTTAGAAGAGAATTGGAAGAAGCAAGAATATAAAGAAGAAAAGAATTATTAGGAATGATAGGTTGTGAGATAGGAGGATCAACTCACTAACTTTTTAAATCATCAAACTATTGTTGACAATCTGCATTCCATTTAAAAGTGCTATCCTTTTTTAGCAATTTTATAAAAGGAAGGGTTTGATTTGTGAGATGTGAAATAAAGCTAGGAAGTTGAGAAATATTTCAAGGAAGTGGCCTATTAACTATAGAATTAATTTAGAAAACAATGATTGACTCTATGTGGAGAGAAATTTGGAAGCCTGATTTGGGCGAGAACCTTGTTCAGGCCCTACAATCTAGGATGCATTCGGTAAGGATGGATCATGTGATGTCTCTGAGAGTGTATATCCTCAGGCAGATGGCAAGGATCAAGTTAATGGGGACCCACAAGGGGGTGACAAACCCTTGGATCTGGGTGGAGGGGGAACAATATAGGTTGGAGATTTCTCAAGATAGGGACCCAATCGAGTGGACACGTCTCATCCCTGGTCTTCCTTGTTTGCTATTAAACCATGTGGGAAGTCTTCTCTCCCTGAGGTATGCAACATTTTTGACCTTGAGAAAGGGAGATTTTCAATTGAAGTCTCGGATCTAGTGATCGACCATAACATTGCTTTGATGGCCCTGACTCTGGTAGGTAAATTCCTAGGACATAGACCAAATATTGATGTTGTTAGGGAGTATTCTAGAAGAAAGTGGGCTCTTAAGGGTCAGGTTGAAATAACTACTATGCCAAAAGGATCTCTCTCCCTCAACTTTTCTTGCAAAGAAGATATGACTAAGATCCTTTGCGGGGGTCCTTGGGCGATTGGGAAGACCGCTCTAGCACTTCAAAAGTGGTCACCATTGCTGGATCTTAATGCCCTCTTCTTTTCTCAGGCCCCTGCGTGGGTTAGGTTTATGGGGTTGCCCCTAGAATTTTGGGTGGAAGATGTCTTTAATAGGCTAGCCTGTTCCTTTGGTAAACTCCTCTCCATTGATCCAACTACAACAACTAGAAGGTGACTAACCTATGCAAGAATTTGTGTGGGAGTATCTCAAGGAACAGATATGCTACTATCCATAGAGATTTACTCTAGGCTTGGGAAATGGATCCAACCATTAGAATATGAGAGTGTCCCTTTTGCGTGTTTTCACTTCAAAAAGTTGGACATATTGCCAAGAAATGCCCTCTATAGACTGAAAGGGATAAAGTCATGAAAAACAAGAGGATGTAGTGGTAAAATAAAAACACCAACAAGAAGGAAATAGAGCTCCAGAATACCATCATCCCCAATTCCTTTGATCCAAAGGAAAATTACAATATGGTTCGCTTTGAGGAATCAAAGAAGGATGAGATAGAAGGCGACCTGGCCAAATCTGATGAAGGAGAAAAGCCTAGCCCGAATAATGATGAGCAGAAGGAAGATGACCTAGAGGAAGGTGAATCCATGTTGTTAAGCAAGCTAAAAATGTAGAGGAGGACTCAAACTCTATTACATGGGAATCATATATAGATGAGCCTCACTGAAGCTTTGAAGATGCCCAACAATGCAATATTCTTGGTGGAAACTCCTCTTTTGAATCCCAAAATTCTGTCGAGAATGTTAAATCCAATTTTTTGTTGTCTCTGACAACGTCTCTTCTCAATATAAGTTCTAAATGGGTAGATGATGAGGGAAAACCTAATGCTTGGCAAAAAGAGCATGCCTAGAACACTATGGATGAAGAAATCTAGATCAATGATGTGACAAAAAAAAATTAGGCAGGAAAAACGAGCCCCAAAATTACACCCCAAACCGCTTCTCTAAAAACTAGGGGGAGGGCCAAAGCAGATTTGGGTTCAAATCCAGCAACACTAGGAAGGAGATCAACTACTCAAATGAGGGAGTTGGAAGCCAGCAATAATATAGCAGATGGTACCTAGTTGACTATCAATGAGGTATGCTCTTTTACACAAAAATGAAGATCATTTCATGGACCATTCATGGACTTAATGGTTTGTATAAACAAGAGATTCTCAAGAACCTAGTTAGGGATAAAAATCGGATATTGTTTTGATTCAAGAAACTAAAATGCATAAGGATAAAGTGGAAAAAATCAAAGTGTTTAAGAACTATGGTGATTTTGGGGAAAGTGTGGAAGGTGCCTCTAGATGTATTGCTCTCTTTTGGAACCTTCAACACATCCAGGGGAATCTTGTTTGGCTTGATAATAATATGGTGTTTGTTAGATTTCATCACTTTAGAGATGGGACTGTTTGGCTATTACCTAGCATATATGCCTCAAACTCTAAACATAGAATAGGTAGATTCTAGAATAAGTTAGATGCTATCAAAGTTCAATTTAATTCCGAAGGATGGCTGCTGATGTGGGACTTTAACACTCCCCTTAAGGAAAAGGAGAAATTTGGGGAGATTCCTTCCCACATCGATAGTAGAATGGAGTTGATGAACTTCATTAATAATTAGGGGCTCCACAATGTGGATTTGTTGGGTGTTGATTATACTTGGACTAATAGAAGATCTTGCTTTGAGCTTATCCAAGTGAGACTCAATAGGGCCCTTATCTCTAATGAGTGGTTCAATCATTACATCTGTTGTTTGAATGATTTTTCTCATATTGGATCAGATCACTATCAAATTTCTTTTGTGGTGGATCCTATTTCTAGGAGGAGGAATCACCCCTTTAGATTTGAAGACATGTGGACGAGTCACCTCAAGCTCGAGGAAGCTATTAATGACTGGAGGAACATCCCGGTGAAGGGTTCTGGCATGTTCTTTGTGGCCAAAAAATTAAGGCATGTGAAAGATACGGTTAAAATATGGAATAAGGAAGTGTTTGGTGATATTTTGTCCTCTAAATCTGTGATCCAGCTTCATCTAAAGGATATACAGGCCAAAATCCAAGCCAGTGGGCATAGTGAGGTTACTATCACTTCTGAGAACAAGATATTATCTAAGTATCATGATATTATTAAAAAAGAAGAGATATTTTGTAAGCAAGGATCCCATTCACTGTGGCTCAAGGAAGGTGATAAGAATACAAGATTATTTCATATGACTGCAATGAAACACAAGGCAGCCAATAGAATATAAAAAATGTCCATAAGGGGGACTTTGTCCCTTGAGGCAAATTCTGGATTCCATCATCTCAGTCCATGAGGTTATTCACTCCCTGGAAGTTTCCCAAAATTGAGGTTTCCTGATGAAACTTGATATGTCGAAGGCCAATGATCGATTGTACTAGTGCTTTCTTCTCAGAATCCTTCAAGCTTTCAATTTTGGTGAAAGAATAATTTAGCTGATCTCCAAACTGATTTCTACTCCCTCTCTTTCAGTTGTTATCAATGGTTCTCCCACCCCTTCTTCAGGTCTTCAAGGGGTCTTAGACAAGGATATCCTATCTCTCCTATTTGATTTTGTATATTGGCTGAAATCTTCGGCAAATATATTAGCAAACTAGTTTTTGAAGGTCATCTAAAAGGTGCTAGACCATCATCTGTTGATAGGATCTCGTCCCATCAATAATTTATTGATGATATAGTGTTGATGGACACATCTACTATCAAGGAAGCTAGAACTCCTAAATCGGTTCTGGTTAGCTATAGCCAAGCCACGAGCCAGCTAATTAACTAGATAAAAAGTTCCCTCTTTTTCCTCAACACTCCTAAAGACAGGCAAGGGAGAATTGCTAGAATTTTGGAATGTCAGACTAGCTAGCTCCCCTCTATCTACTTGGGTCTCCCTCTATGAAGAAAGACCCATGAGACTTTTTGGTGTAGCTTGGTAGATAGATTCTACAAAAACTTAGCTGTCTGGAAAGGTACCCTTCTGAGCTAAGCGAGGAAAATCAAATTACTAAAATCCTCCCTCCAGAGTCTTCCTGTGTATGCTCTAAGTCTATTTAGAACTTTGACAAATTTTGTTGAAGCTATTGAAAAGAATCAAAAGTCCTTCCTCTGGTTAGGGGTTGAGGAGAGGAAAAGCATGCCCCTGATAGCTTGGGACAAAGTCTGTAGACCAAAAAAATTGGGAGGCCTAGGTTTGAGAAACATTACTATCATTAATAAATCCCCTCTCTTCAAACAAATATGGAGATCATTTGGAAAAAGAAGTGAATGGAATTCTATCTGTAAAGCCAAATACATGCAACCTCAGACTTCTCTTGCAGATTTTTTTAACTTATTTGAAGCCCCTTCTGGTTCAACACTCTACAATAATGTTGACCAAACTAAAATGGTCGCTGGATTAAGGAAAAAATGGACTATTGGTAATGGCAGAAAAGTCAAATTTTGGGAGGATTCTTGGTTGTTAGAGTCCCCCATTTCCAACCAGGTTTGTTTGTCCCCCTTCATCTCTAAGTGCAAGGCCATATTTGGAACCAAGGTGGCTAACTACTAGAGGAATAACCATTGGGTGAACCTGAATTCCATAGACCTAGCCCTCAACTCAGTTATGATTCTACTTAATTCTATTTTGATGGATGCCTTTCTTGAAGTAAAAATCATTTGGTGGGAACTTCCTCTGGTAATTACTCAGTGGCTTCTGTTGTTCTTTTATTGTCCCATACCCTTGACCCTCCCCCTTGCTGGTCTAAAGCATGGATTCATGATCTTATCCCTAAGATCAATATATTTATCTGGATCCTACTGCTTAACAAAATCCTCACCACTGATAATCTAAGAAAAAGAGGTTTCCATTTGCCTAATAGATTCTACCTTTGCCTTAATGAGGAAGAGAATGTTAACCATATAGCTATCCACTGTCTCTTCACTCATTCTATTTGGTCACAAATTATGCAGCTTTGGAACCTGAATTAGGTATTTCCTGCTTCTATTCAAGAATGTTTCACTAGTTGGAGACGCCCCTCCTTGAAAAATTCCATCAAAAAGATATGGGACCTCCCCCTGCCTCATCAGGTTTGGGGAATCTAGAAAGAAAGGAACAATAGGATTTTCAAAGACTCCTCCTTTCCTGAAGTGGTGACCAATAAAATTAGATGAGCCATTCTGGAAAATTTGAAAACTGATAGCAAACCTCTTCTTTGTAGGAGCAAGGATGAGTTGGACCTCTGCAATAACTTGAATTTTTTTGTTGTTATAGACAGAAAGGGAAAGAAAAATAAGAGAGAAAGTATTAAATGGTCCTTTCCTCTGAATGGATGGATTAAAGTTAATTTTGATGGGGCGACCAAGGGAAACATGGGGCCAACTGGGTGTGAGGGAGTGATAAGAAATGAATCAGGCTATTGTATTGCAGTGGTGGCACTCCCTCTGGGATCACAAACTAACCACTTAACCGAGGCCATGGCTTCCTATCAAACCCTCACCCTTGAAAAATCACTAGGATGTAGTAAAGTCTGGATCAAGGGAGATTCCAATAACATTATTAATTGTTGAAGGGACTATCCCTCTCATCAAGTTCCACCAAAAATATAATATCTCAAGCCAAGGAAATAATTAAGTCTTTCGAACAGTGTGTCATCTCTCATAATTATAGAGAAACCAATACTATGGGTGACTAGGTTGCCAACATAGCTATTTGTGGTGATCATATGTTGAGTTGGAGAGGTGAGATTGATATTCCTCACAATGCCCATGCCATCCTAAATTATGATAGAGTGCATGGAAATGAGAAAGTTATAAGAAAAATGACAACGTACTTACTGATTAAGAAGGTATGAAGAAGGAATCTATTTTATATCATGCAATATTTGAGTCTAGATGGTAGACATTCTCATTTCTATGGTTATCACTTTGTGCTTCTAAATCATTTTCTCCATAAAGACCTAGTGTCTATTCTCTTCTATCTGTTTAGCTCTCTTAACACTAGCATTAAGGATTAAAGATGCGGGGTCTGCTACAAAGTGGGAAGAAGAAGGTGATAAGAAAATCTCTGCTAAAGGTTCTAGCAAAGGGAAGGACAAAGATATTACATGTGGGTCTAGGAAAAAGAAAGCTGGAAAAGGGGTTGAAGGAAAAAGGAGCAAGGTACAGGAAGAGGACGGTTGGTTTGAAGATGACGAAGAGGATGATGAAGGGATGGAGACTGATAGTGATTATGTGATGCCACTACCTAAGAAGAAAAATGAGCGGAACCCTGTCATCACCGCTATAAGCCCAGAGAAAGGGAATGAGTCACTAAATGTCCAAACCATTCTTCCAGACCCCATTAAAAGGATAGGTAATGTTGAAGAAGAAGGAAAGATGGTGAGGGAAAGTTATACTCTACCTCACAATGAAACCCGAGACAACCTTGCCCCCAAATTCAACAATGATGGCAAAAATTCTCACATTACCATGTTGAGCACTGTGAAGAGAAGGATTATGGAGTTTACCAAAGTTACTGATTGGGTCTACTTGGAAATGGATAATCTAGAGAACAAATAGGAAGAATCTTCTAGGAAAGTGAATACCTTAGAAGCTGTTGGAACAGGCAAGCTTAGTACCCTACCCCACTACCTGAATGATCTAAAAAAATCCATAAGCAACACTGAGGCTATCACTAGTTCGTATGGCTCCCAATTTAAGGCTGTGGAGGATAGATTCAATGAATTGGAGAAGTGGGTAATCAATCCTGAGAAAATTGGAGAACAAAGCCAAAAAATTCTGAAAGCCTCTGTCAATAGCTTCAATGTGATGATCAGTAAATTGGAGCAGCTCCATTAGGAAAAGAACACAAATGATAATAACGAGGAAAAGGCTATGATTCTTGAAGGGGGTGACTGGTCACGCAAAAAGAACTTGGGCAACCACCAAGAAGATGACCCAGCAAGCCAAGGAGCTGGAGGAACTAAAGAGTGATGTTGCCTCCATGATCCAGCTAGAGCAAGAAGCTACAGAGCTTATCATAAACCTATCTTATTTCGGTGGCTTATGGTTGTCCCCTCGTTCTTTCTATGTTGCCCCTTTGTGCCTTTTGGCATCATGTTATCTTTTTGTCTTTGCCAGTTGTATCTTTTATCTATTTTTCTCTGTCTAGTTGAACTTTAATGCTCGAACTTTTGTTTAACTCTCTGTAAAAAGTTTTGGGCCCCTCCAAAACCTACTTTTCACTAAATTAAAAAAAAAATTATAGCATTAATTTTTTTTGTTTTCACCTCAATAACTTCATGCAAAATAATGAACACTAATATTTTGCCACTATCAACACCAAAAGAAAACTTTTGAGGATTCAAGCATATGTCATATTTACAAATACATTCAAAGATTTTATGAAGCATTTTGGCCTGATCTTGATGCATGATGGACTTGGCTAAGATATTATGTAAATAGTCCTCCAATATTTCATGTGTGTAGTCATGAAAGATAAGAGACATGGGATATTGATAAATTGCACCAATACTATGATACTTTTATGGGTCCAATACTATGATACTTTCATGGGTTCGATAGGTCATTGATGAATTAGAAGTTAAAGATACCAAAGCTTGAAATTAAGGTAAAAATTTTTTAGGATATTGAGTAAACACTATAAGACATTAACAATAAAACCCTAAATAAATCACAAGTCCTAAAACATTTCTCAAGTGTATTATTATGTAAACAATAATGCTATTAGTGTTATCTTATGTCAAGACGCTAAACTCATTGCATAGTTTAGTGATAAGTTGAATGAATCCAACAAGATGAGTTTTTTAATGATTAGTATTTTTATTCTTGAAGAGGGGAAAACAAATTTGAAGGTCAAATGATCAAAACATAATGAAATAAACATGTAGAATGCTAAAACATCATTAAAAGACCATTTCACCTTGCTATTTTACCTTCTCCTTCAGATTGAGCTTGATGAAGTGAAGGCGCCCCTTGATAATGCTCCACTTGAGGTGCTCCTTTGATTGCTGGATGTGGATGACTCTCCAATGTTGTGCATAAATGGAATGGATTTGAAAAATGATAAGAATGAGATGGTCAAGTTGCCAAGACGATTTCCTAGGCTCAAAAGGGTAGCATAAACTTACTGGATTTCAAGATGTTTTGAATGAAGGGATGGAGCCCTATTTTATAGGAAGAGGAGAGGAAAACAAATGGCTAGGATGAATTTGAGATGAAGGGCTAAGATTTACTTGTGAGCTCACACAAGCTCCAAGAGAGGGTGTGGAGACCAAGAAATATGCCTTAAAGGCATTTCGTATCTCCACACTCCACAAGATGCATTGGAGGAATTAAAAATTCTCCAAAAAAGGATATCATGGGGATTGGAGGAATAAAAGGAATTAAAAAATTCCTTGGGAGAGGGAATGCCTAGAGGAATGTGAGATTTTGAAAATCTTACATTCACCTCGGAAAAGAGTATTTAAAAGAAAGGAGTTGACTTTGTGGCTAATCATGCTGATTAGCCATTAACGACTCATTAGGAGGTGGATTAGAGGAAATGTTAGGTGGGATTAATATTTGTAGGAGAATTTGACTAGTAGAGAGAATGAGTGGAGGGAATAAAAAATTAGAAGAATAATGTTAGGTGAGTTTAGGGAGTTTTTAGAAGAATGAATTAAGAAGATGATTTGTAGGAATCATGTAGGTTAACTAATTAATTGAAATTAATTAGCTAAGAGGAAGATTTGTGAGGATTTGATTTTTTTAGAAGAATAAAGAAAGGGATTGATTTATTAAATAAATCAATCATATTCTATAGTGACAATATTAATTATATTTAATTAATATTGAGATGAATTTGAATTAACATAATTAATTAATTAATTATGCGAGGAATAATTAAAATAATTATTTTTAAGTGTCTACATTTTGCCCCTCTTTGAAGTGAGGTGTGATGACACATTGATTCAAAGAATAATCTTGTTTTGATGTTGATATTGGTTTGATAGGATGCCCCAGCTCTTGAATGATAGATTATGGTATGGTGATGCCCCCTCAAGAGATCAATTGAGGTATTTGATCTTTGGAGTCTTTACAAAATTGATATCCCCATAGATTTGATTTGATTCAATTAATAAGATCTAGATTCAGTCTGGTTTCAAGAAGAATTCATCCTGTATAAGACAAAGATGATCAAAGTGTTTGGTTTCAGGAAGGATTCATCCTGTATAAGACATGATTGATCACAATATCTGGTTTCAGGAAGGATTCATCCTATATAAGACATGATCGGAGTGTCTAGTTTAAGGAAGGATACATCCTGTATAAGACATGACTGATCACAACGTCTAGTTTCAGGAAGGATTCATCCTGTATAAGACATGATCAAATCACAATGTCTAGTTTCAGAAAGGATTCATCCTATATAAGACGTGATCGATCACAACGTCTAGTTTTAGGAAGGATTCATCCTGTTTAAGACATGATCAGATCACAACGTCTGGTTTTAGGAAGGATTCATCTTGTATAAGACATGATTGATCACAACGTCTGGTTTTAGGAAGGATTCATCTTGTATAAGACATGATCAAAGTGTCTGGTTTTAGGAAGGATACATCCTGTATAAGACATGACTGATCACAACGTCTAGTTTTAGGAAGGATTCATCCTATATAAGACATGATCGAAGTGTCTAGTTTCAAGAAGGATACATCCTATATAAGACATGACTAATCACAACGTCTAGTTTTAGGAAGGATTCATCCTGTATAAGACATGATCAAATCACAACGTTTGGTTTCAGGAAGGATTCATCCTATATAAGACATGATCAGAGCATCTGGTTTTAGGAAGGATACATCCTGTATAAGAGATGAATCAAAATCAGAATTGATTATATGAGGAAAAAAAAAAATAGAGGAAGAAAAATTAGGGTGGAAGGGATAAATGAGGAAGATATATGAAGTAGTCATGAGGTATTTGGAAAGAAGAATAAGAGATGCGAGACCATGGAGCAAAATGGGGGCAATTGAGAACTCTATGGGATTATTGAGTTTAGGATTTGATTGAATGATGGTGAGATTTTGTGCACAACAAATGTGGAGAGCCAACCTAGTTTGATGTTGCCCTGAGTGACTTGCACCACTGATTATAGAAACCATGATGCCATGAGAAACCCAGGGCGTGGACTGACTCTGTAGACAAATGGAAATTTCTTGCACACAACAATGCAAGTGTTAAGAAACACTAATACAAAATTGTGGGTTCGTGCAAGGAAACCCTCAAACACACCGATACCTCTTGTACACGAGAAGGTAAGTGTTGATAAACACTAGTAGTAGGTCACTGATTTATACAAGAAGGATCCAAAACATGCCATACTATGAAATATGCTCTAGTATGCACCTATCATAACGTACCTGGATATGGAAGAACCCAGATAGTCGTAAATAGTGGCAGTCATAGGGCAAAAGATGCAAGCCTATATGAAAAGATCTAACAAAATCTAACAAGTCTCTTCCTTGTGACTACATGATACCTCTTGCCAAGAGTAGAACTAGGATGGACTTGGGATTTTTTCTCAAAACTTCTTGAAGATTACACACAGAGGCATAAAATCTCAATTTCAATGGGACGTTCCTTGTTCATGACTCAGGCGAAGACTTCATCATCATACACATGTTTTATTGGGAGGCGAAAAAGAAGGAATGTTGCACATGGGTGGGCTAGATGGCAGATGATTTGTAGTATCAACATGATAGATAGTGGATCCGATTATTTACCTTGGTGTCTGCACAGAGGTTTTCACCAAAGTGACGATTTTTTCAGGATCTTTTTCTCATTTTTATTTTTTTTAAAAAATTTTTCTTGATTTTTTTTTTTTTTTTTTTAACAATTTAAGACTTTCTGAGGACTAAGCATAAAATCTTTTGAGGTGCATGATATTCATTGGATCATCCAAAGGATCACCTTCAAGAGTAGCCAACTGATAAGCTCTTGATCCATATTTCATTGTGATTACATATGGTCCAAGCCAATTAGGCTCGAACTTGCCTTTCTTTTCTCTTTCTTGTAGATTTTTCTGATTTTCCATGAGGATAAGATCACCAACTTGGAATTCTCGGGTTCTAACTTTTTTATGATAACTCATGCGCAGACAGTTTTGATATACCCAGAGATGATTCAAGGCCTTGAGGTGCCTTTCATCTAACAATTCTAGCTCTTGTAAGCGGACAATTCTGTATTCTTCCTCTGGTAGGATGTTTTGTAGTGATACCCTTGGAGAGGGGATCTTGATCTCAAGGGGAAGGATGGCTTTGAAACCAAATACTAGGGAATAAGGAGTGGCACCTGTGGGGGTGCGGATGGAGGTGCGATAGGCCCACAATGCAGGATGGATTTGGAGGTGCCAATCACGGCCTGCTTCATTGACTATCTTTTTGAGGATTTTTATTAGGGTTTTATTAGACGCCTCAGCTTGGCCATTGCCTTGGGGGTAATATGGAGTGGAGAAGTGGTGTTGGATGTTGAATTTTTGGCAGAGTTCTTTGACATCTTGGTTCTTAAATTGTTTACCATTATCTATGATGATAACTTTTGGGATGCCATATCGGCAGATTAGGTAGTTCAGGATGAATTTGGATATTTTCTTGCTGGTGGTGAAAGTAAGAGGGATAGCCTCTACCCACTTGGTGAAGTATTCGGTGGCAGTGATAATGAATTTATGTCTGTTCGAAGATGAAGGGTGGATTTTCCCAATGAGATCGAGCCCCCATTGTGAGAAGGGCCATGGTGTAATGAATGGCTACAATTCTTGTGATGGTGCATGAATCTTGTCACCATGCTGCTGGCAAGGGATGCATTTCTTCACATAATTGTATGCATCTTCTTCCATTTTAGGCCAATAGTATCTTGTTCTCAAAAAAAAATTTGCCAATGTGAGTCCACTTGAGTGTGCCCCATAGATACCCTCGTGTACTTCGCGTAATGCCCATTATGCTTCTTGTTTATCTAAACACCATAGGAGGGAACCATCAAAATGCCTTCTGAACAAGGTGTCTGCAAGGATGGTGTAATAGGCACATCGACGGATGAAGGTTTGCTGTTGGGTTTTGGTGAGGTATGGGGGAATGGTGTTGTCTTTGAGGAAAGAGAAGGTTTCTTGGTACCAAGGAGACTCAAAACCAATGAGAACACACACCATTTCAGACTTTGGTAGGTCGTATGTTGGTATAAACAATTTCTCGACCAAGAACTCACACTTCTGACTATGTGCTGGCATTTGAAGGAGGGAGCCAATGGTGGCCATTGCATCTGCAGCCCTGTTGTTTGTTCGTGGGATTTGGTCAAACTTGATTGCCATGAAATGTTGCTTAAGATCTTCAACTATGGTATGGTAGGGAAGGAGTTTATCATCTTTTTTCTGGTATTCATTATTGACTTGTTTTATGATGAGTTGGGAATCGCCATAGACTTGTAATTCCTTTATTTTCTAGTGGATAGCCAAGCGTAAACCTGTGATGAGGGCCTCGTATTCTGCTATGTTATTGGTACATGCAAAGGCTATCTTGTATGATTTGGGGATGCCATCTCCTTGAGGTGTGACCAATAATATTCCTGCCTCCGATCCATTTTGAGTGTAGGAGCCATCAAAATACAATTTCCATGTGGAGGATGTGGTAATAGTTATAATGAACTCATTTGGTAATTCTGTGAGAAGAGGATGGTTGCTTGGAAGTGGAGCTTCAGCCAACTGATCTGCAATGACTTGTCCCTTGATTTCCTTTCTGTCCACATATTCAATGTCAAACTCGCTTAAGAGCATGACCCATTTGGCGGTTCTACTAGTGAGAGCAGCTTTGGACAAGAGATATTTAAGTGGATCAATTTTAGCAATTAATTTTGTCTTATTATTTAGCATATAATGTCGTAGTTTCTAAGTGCTGAACACTAATGCCAAACATGCTCTTTCAATGGGGGTGTAATTGAGTTCATATCCTACCAATGTCCGACTGATGTAGTAAATGGCATGTTCCTTCCCTTGATCATTTGTTTGCGCCAATAATGCCCCCAATGCCACTACAGTAGCACATATATACAAAATAAGGGGTTTTCTAGGAGCAGGAGGCATCAATACAATAGGTGATGCTAGATATTCTTTTAATTTCTCAAAGGCCTTTTGACATAGGCAGTCCCATTTAAATTTTGTGTCTTTATGCAATAGGTGTGCAAATGGATGGCACTTGTCTGCTAGCTGTGAAATGAAACGCCTGACAGACTGGAGTTTTCCCTGGAGACTGTGCAGTTCTCTAAGAATTTTTGGCGAAGGCATTTCCATAATAGCTTTTACCTTTGCGGGATCAACCTCGATGCCTCTATGGGAAACAATGAATCTCAGTAGTTTTCCCGATGTGATGCCAAACATAGACTTTTTGGGATTTAGGCGCAGCTTGTATTTTTCCAATCTTTCAAAGATCTATTTTAGAATGGGGATGTGTTCTTGTCTTGTCTTGGATTTTCCTAGCAGATCATCCACGTAGTCCTCCATAATTTTGTGCAAGAGGTCATGAAAAATTGTTGTCATTGCCCGTTGATACGTAGCTCTAGCATTTTTAAGGCCAAAAGGCATGACCCGATAACAGAAGGTACCCCATGGTGTTGCGAATGCAGTTTTATGTTGATCCTCATCTACTATCCTGATTTGGTTGTATCCAGAAAACACATCCATTAGCGATAACATTTCATGTCCTGCTGTAAGGTCCACAATCATGTCTATATTGGGGAGCAGGAAATCATCTTTAGGACAAGCTATATTTAGATCTCAGAAATCTATGCAGATGCAGATGCCCCCAGCAGGTTTGCCAGTAGGTACAATGTTGGAGACCCATTCAGCATAATCTATGTTTGATAAATTTTGCATCTAACAACTTTTGGAGTTCCGCCTTGACCAGGAGTGCAATATGTGGGTGCATTTTGCGCAATTTTTGTTTTATAGGTTTTGCATCTAAGAGGACGACAAGATTGTGAACCACCAAGGCAGGGTCCAACCTTGGTATATCAGAATAGGACCATGCAAAATTGGTTTTTACCTCTGTCAGGAAGTTGATGAAGTCTTATTTCTCAATTTCTATGAGGGATTTGGCAATGAGCACATTTTTTGGAATGACCTCGGTGCCCATGTTGATGTTTGTTTCTTCTATCAACAAACTTGATTTTTTCTGTGGAAGGTAACCAATGGTAGGGAGGTCAAATCCCTCATCGTCAAGTGCCTTTTCCAAGTTTTCACTTTCAGATATGCCCTTTGTTTTTATTTCTTGTTCATCCAAAGGCACCTCAGGGAGGTTTTCACCTAGGGAATCTTATCTTTTTCTTTTATTATCTTTTTTGTGGCTAAGGGCATTAACTTGACTACCAAAGTATCCATTTTCATGTAGTTGAATACCCTCGATTCTACTACAATTGCCCATATTTTGCGTTGTTAGGAGAGCAATGAGAGCATTATCATCGACGCAGATATCTAAACTGGGTTTGTCTCATTGGCCCAAGTCAATGAGTTCAGGATGGACAAGATGTAGCTCATGTGAAGTGGGAGGGGTTACGAGGCTGATGGTATTGATGTAAGCATCCAAGAAGATATCTTTCTCATATTCATAAGGCATTTCGTGGAATTCCTCTTCGTCGGCACTTTCGATATCCAAAGAAGGACTAGAAGGGGCACCAGCAATAGTAATCTTAGGCACCAGGGTGTACCCCAAGCCTCTATTATATCTGTAGGAAATAGGATTTATGGGTGTTTTTCTTCCTTTCTCCTCTGGTCCCAGGCCGTGTCCTTTGTAACCCATTTTTTCAACTATGGCAGATGCTTTTGGGTACATTTCTCTGGATATTCTTGTTGGATCTTCATCTTCTTCCCGGTACAGCCATGAAGAGATATCTGCTTCGAGGCTCTTGTTATCAAGTGGGCCCCATTGCTGGAAGGTAGTGTTTTGGCATTGCATGACTGGTTTTGGGTCCTTTTTTATCTCTTTTGGTTTGCCAAATGACTTAGGAGAGAGACGGAGGTTGCCTATCAATAAGATGTCCTCCAATTTGTATTCTCCACAGCCATTGTCCAAGATCTTGATTTGATTATTTGGTTGGTATGATGTGGAGGCAACATTTGATGCATCAGATGGAGGCGTTGGCGAGGGTCTATTTAGTGGACAACAATACGAATGCTTCCCCTCTAATAGTTTGCTATATTGAAAAGGTTGGGGATCACCTTTGATAGTGATCACTCTTCCATTATAGGGGAATTTGATGCATTGGTGATAGGTGGAGGGTACAGATTGCAAGGAATGAATCCATGGCCTTCCAAGGAGAATGTTGTAGGGGAGGTCAAGATCTAGTACTTGACAAGGGGTTTCAATTGTAATGGGGCCCACTTGAAAAGATAAGGTGACCACGACCTTTGAAATTATTTCTGCATCATCATATGCCTTTATTGTGACCCTTCTTGATGTGTCTATCAGATCTTCAGAAAGTCCCAATTGTTTTATTAATTTGTATGGTTTTCATCTGCGAGAGCATATTTGGAGTTAAATACAATGTGTTGTTGGGCAAAAAGGTTTCCAATGAGGGCTTGAAATTGGGTGGCATTGATGTTATCTAGAACGCGTGATTGGAGAAGGGCTTGCTACAAAATTTCTTTATGGACCGGGGAGGTCTTGAGAAGTTCCAAAATGGAGATCTGCGTGGGTGTCTTCCCAAGTTGATCAAGGAGGTCATATCGGTGGGTGGAAGACATGGGTGGGGGGTTTGGTGGGGGAGGGACTCCTTAGATGGTGACCCTTCCTCGATGTGTAGTTGCATTGCAGTCATTCTGGAAATGGGAAGTGGAAGGCATGGCGCCTTGAATGACTATCCTAGCAGGATTTGGTCTACTTTGGGAAGAAGGAGAATTGACTCCTTGGATGGTTATGACATTGACATGATTGTCTGTAGGTTCAATGCGACCTACTAAAAAATCAAAACCGGTTATGTGATTAGCGTAGTCATAACCCATTGCGTTAGATGATGAGCCTTTTCCTTTATCATGATTCGGGAAGGATTCCTAGTACATTTTGAGTTTGTCATTGTTATTACTAGGTTTTGCATTTGCTACTTCAATCTCACCTCTATCAATGAGATCTTGTATGTAGATCTTTAGTTTCATACACTTTCGTGTATCATGTCCCTTGATACAATGGTATTCACAATACTCATTTTCATTATACCATCTCGGTTTAGGTTGATTGGGGTCAAATGGGCGAGTGAATGGAAAAACCACTACACTTGCTTGGACAAGTATTTGAAACACCACTTCAATAGGCTCAGCCAGAGGAGTGAAATCTCTTGGAGTCCTGTTATTCAAATAGGGTGGTCGTCCCTAGATTGAGACATTGTTGTGAGGTTTTTTGGATTGATTTGGATTGTCTCGATTATTGAATTGATGATTATTGGTGGTGGATTTTGGGGGAGCGACCATGGTTTGGACCCGCTTGGCATTAGTTATACCATCATCGACCACATTTTTGTTTTTGGACCAGAATTTTGGCTTGTTGTTATAATAAGAGGAAGAACTTTGTGTTGATTTCTGGTAATGTTTCAAGGTTCCTTCCTCCAACAAGACACATTCGAAGGCGAGGCCCTTATCTATTAATTTTTGGAAGGATTTGATACATTGAGATATTAAAGGTCTTGAAAGTTTAGGCACCAAGTTCTTTTGGAATAATTCAATTTGATGTTGTTCTGGCATGTCCCACTGGAATTTCTTGATAAGATGTCGCCATCTTTGTAGGAAATTGGTGAAGGTTTCTCCGGGCCTTCATTTTGTATTACATAGATCCATCATAGAAACATCATTACCCATGTTGTATGCATAGTGGGCCACAAATTTTTCTGCCAAGTCTGGAAAAGAGACAATGCAACCTCGTGGTAGAGATGAGAACCATGCTAGGGCGTCTCCCATGAGACTCTTGCGAAAGAGTCTACGAAGATAAAGGTCACTATAGGAGACTTCTTGGCATAAGATGTGGAATTCTCGAACATGATCGCAGGGGTCTCCTTTGCCTTCATACTTGGTGAATTTAGGAATCTCAAATCCCAGGGGATATGGTGCAACTGATATAGACGGATCATAAGGACAAGGGCAAAACTCTTCGAACGAGTAAGTTTTTCTTTTATTAGTCCTTTGTTTCATGTCCTTGATGATATTTTTCATGTCTTGAATTTCCTTGATGAGGTCTTGTTGTGGGCTTTGATAATGGTGAAGTGTATTTGCCCCAAGAATTGGATGAGCCAAAGAAGGTGCACCACCATCAATATATTGATATGATGAGGAGGTGGGAATGTGGGATGTGGTGACCGATGTCGCTGGGGTTTGAGTGACAGTTGGTTGTGGTCTGCAAACGGTTGTGATGGGATTGAATATGGCCCAGATAAAATTTGTGACATTGTTGGGAGGAAGGGAAGTTTGTGGAATAGAAATTTGTGGTTGAATAGAAGGAGGTGGTATAGAATTTTATTGGAGAATGGATGAGATCGGATTTGATAGTGGTATAGATGGTAAGGAGGAAGAAGGTGGGATGGAGACCACGGTGGGAGGTACTGCGGGTGGCATTGATTGAGCTTGGATGATTGATGGGGTTGCAATTGATTGAGTTTGAATAGTAGGTGCAACACTTTGTGTGGGAGTGAGGTCTCCTTGTGGTTGTTGGGTGAGAGCGGATCTATTAAATTTAGGTAGAAGTTGAGCTTCATGTTCAAGGAGAGTTTTCAGAAGTGCAGTAGGATTGTGTTTAATAAAATTTTCCATCATCTCTTGGTTATAAGAATCCGCTAGGAAAGTTTGCACTTCCGGAAAAAGTTCATCTTGATTAACCATGTCAATATTTTGACTTTGATCTTGATCGCTAGGTTGCCCACTTTGTGTATGATCTTGCACGTGGGATCTTCATATAGGACATCAATGTCCAGCATGCCATATTATTGTTCAGCCATCTTTTTCTTTCCGGATCGAGTTGCGACCATACACGATATTTGTGATGAAAAGACTTAGGAAAATATGATGAAAGGACTTAAGAAATTTATGATGAAAGGATTTAAGAAATTTGTGATGAAAGGATTTAAGAAACTTGAGGATGAAAGGACTTAAGAAATTTGTGATGAAAGGATTTAAGAAATTTGAGGATGAAAGGACTTAAGAAATTTGTGATGAAAGGATTTAAGAATTTTGAGGATGAAAGGACTTAAGAAATTTGTGATGAAAGGATTTAAGAATTTTGAGGATGAAAAGACTTGAGAAATTTGTGATGAAAGGATTTGAGAAATTTTAGGATGAAAAGACTTGAGAAATTTGTGATGAAAGGATTTAAGAAATTTGTGATGAAAGGACTTGAGAAATTTGTGATGAAAGGATTTAAGAAATTTGTGATGAAAGGACTTGAGAAATTTTTTATGAAAGGATTTAAGAAAATTGAGGATGAAAGGATTGAGAAATTTGTGATGAAAGGACTTAAGAAAATTCAGGATGAAAGGATTTAAGAAATTTGAGGATGATTGAAGAAGAAGGTATGGTAGTGATGGTTTAGAAGAAACTTGATAACTAGGTTGTCTTTGACATGAATACAACTTAATGGAGGATCGATTTGAATGGCAAGTTGTATGAAGGGATATGACCACCCTGATTTGGATCATAATAGATGTTTCAAAGGAAAAACTTGAATGTTGACGTAGAGGATAAACACTTAGCTTCTCTCTTGGGCTTATGAAAAATGGGATAGATAGAGTTTTGACGCAATTTTGGACTTGATGCGGGTAATGACTTGGACAATTGTTTGTGTCTTGACAAATGTTTTTGCAAAGTGTTTGGGGATAGTGATGTGTTTTTAGTCTACTCTTGGCAAGTATGTATCAAACAAAGCAAACATAGTGATCAAATGCATAGTATATCAAAGACACTCATGGTCATATATAACATTCTTAAGGCTGGGAAGGACAATAGTCATTGAATCTTAATTGGTTTCCCATCTATGCTTACCCAAAGCGGACACTTAGATGCTTGACCCCACTAGCTCCCCTCCATGGCACTCACTTCTTGGGGCAGCCAAGCATCAATTCCCATGAAAACTCCTCATGGTGAACTTTGTGTCTCTACTAAGAGCTGTAAGAATATGGGTCGCTTTAGAGGTCCGACCTCCTGCACCAATGACTAGAAGGTTTTTTGTCACTATGAACAACGTGTTTAGTAAGTCTTCCCGTTAGGAGCTACCCTTCATAGTTGTGCAAGCGCAATTGAGGCCTATAGCCCAACGAAGCACCGAGAACTTAGTAGTCACGCAAGCATGATTGAGATCTCTAAGATCCTACTAAGCACTTAATGTGAGAGTGAACTCTCATATAGCCCCAACCATTAACCCTTTCATAGTCAATGGCCTATTTATTATAGTGAGTTGGGAACCCCAGGTCCGGGTGTACTCACTTGGGTCGTTCCCCTCTTACCTTCTCAAAAAGAAAGTTGGGAGGGTAGGCCCGCTAGAGGTAAACACACAATCAAACAAGAAAAGGTTGGAGGGTCTAGATTGCTGATCGTCTAGTAAGACAAGAGCATACTTTCCTACCTTTATGCTTTTCTTAAAGACACATAAGATAATGGTTCATTCCATTTTAATTAATATCTAGGTGCCTAATTTAAATAAATGCACAATATTTGGTTGAATCAGCTAGGCAACCTGCAAAACCACTTGATTAGTAGTTTGAAAAATGGAGTCTTCAAAAAGTGTCCTGCAAAACAACTTGATTAGTAATTTGGAAAAACAGAGTCTTCAACAAGTGTCCTGCAAAAAACAACAAAATGACAAAATTATTAATTTTTTTTATTTTTTGGGAATGAATAGAAAAACATGAATAAAAACTTTTTTACTAATGACAAATGTGGATTTGAAGAAAGCTTTGATGGGTAAATGGGGTTTGATTAGGTTTTTGCCACTTTCCAAGGGACAGGCAAGCGAAAAATGGGGATTTTGGAGGAGAGATGAAGGAATGGGAAAATTTGTCCAAGAGGGACAAAGAAGAAAAACTTGGAGATGGATAATATGAGAAAAATTTGGAGGTGATTGGATAAAAGGGGAAGTAGTTATGACAAACCCTAAAAATAGAGAAATATGAGATTTTGGGCTTCAAAAAGTGGATTTTTGGGATAAGGCCTTCAAGGAAGGAAATGTGGAAAATGCCAATGCAGAGAATCTGATGAAGTTTGGAGGAAAATGGAGTCGAGATAAAGAAGATATGGCAAAAAAAAAAGAAAATTTTTACTTAACCTTAGATTTTTTTTAATTTATTTATTTATTTATTTTAACCTTAGATTTAACAGAGCAGACAGAAACCCTAGATTTAACAGAGCAAAAACCCTAAATTTAACAAAATAAAAAAAAATGTCAAAGGTCCGGATTTCTGATTGTCTAGAAAGACAGCATAATCTCTTGCTTTCACACTTTCCTGCGGTCAGACAGATTATCTTTAAACAGAGTAGATAACAGGAAATGAAAAAAAAAAAAGAAATGCAAACTACAGTTAGCGCCTAAAAATTTTAGACAGATTAATAGAGTAGACAGTAGCACTAAACAAATAGAAAAGTGTCAAAGGTCCAGATTTCTGATTGTCTAGATAGACAAGAGCATACTCTCCTATTTTCACACTTTTCTGTGGTCAGAGCATACAGTCGCGCTAAACATAATAGAAAAGTGAAAGGTCTAGATTTTTGATTGTCGATATAAACAAAAGCATACTCTCCTACTTTCACACAGATTCTAATTAAACAGAGCAGATATTAGAGCAAATAACAGATCGGATAACACGAATTCAAATTCCCACAAAAACGCTCGCGCTAATCGCAGAGCTATCGTGCTAAAACTGAAATAGAAACAAAAAAAAATAGAAACAAAAACGTAATAGAAACAAAAAAGAAGTTGTTGCGCAGAAATACAGAGCTACTATTCTGGAACCTGCAAAAAAGATTTTTTTTTTTCTGCAGTCGCGCTATTCTGGAACTTGCGTCTCACAACTCACAAAAACCTAAAAAAATAAAACATTAGTTCTTAGGGACGTGGGTCCCACTGGGCGTGCCAAAGTAAAGAGGGGAAAACAGATTTGAAGGTCAAATGATCAAAACATAACAAAATAAACATGCAGAATGCTAAAATATCATTAAAAGACCATTTCACCTTGCTATTTTACCTTCTCCTTCAGATTGAGCTTGATGAAGTGAAGGAGCCCCTTGATAATGCTCCACTTGATGTGCTCCTTTGATTGCTGGATGTGGATGGCTCTCCAATGTTGTGCACAAATGGAATGGATTTGAAAAATGATAAGAATGAGATGATCAAGTTGCCAAGACAATTTCATGGGTTCAAAAGGGCAGCATAAACTTACTGGATTTCAAGATGTTTTGAATGAAGGGATGGAGCAATATTTTATAGGAAGAGGAGAGGAAAATGAATGGCTAGGATGAATTCAAGATGAAGGTCTAAGATTTACTTGTGAGCTCACACAAGCTCCAAGAGAGGGTGTGGAGACCAAGAAATAGCCTTAAGGGCATTTTGTATCTCCACACTCCACAAGATGCATTGGAGGAATTAAAAATTCTCCAAAAAAGGATATCATGAGGATTGGAGGAATAAAAAGGGATTAAAAAATTCCTTGGGAGAGGGAATGCCTGGAGGAATGTGAGATTTTGAAAATCTTACATTCACCTAGGAAAAGAGTATTTAAAAGCAAGGAGTTGACTTTGTGGCTAATCATGCTGATTAGCCATTAATGACTTATTAGGAAGGGGATTAGAGGAAATGTTAGGTGGGAATAATATTTGTAGGAGAATTTGACTAGGAGAGAGAATGAGTGGAGGGAATAAAAAATTAGAAGAATAATGTTAAGTGAGTTTAGGGAGTTTCTAGAAGAATAAATTAAGAAGATGATTTGTAGGAATCATGTAGGTTAACTAATTAATTGAAATTAATTAGCTAAGAGGAAGATTTGTGAGGATTTGATTTTTTTAGAAGAATAAAGAAAGAGATTGATTTATTAAATAAATCAATCATATGCTATAGTGACAATGTTAATTATATTTAATTAATATTGAGTTGAATTTGAATTAACATAATTAATTAATTAATTATGCGAGGAATAATTAAAATAATTATTTTTAAGTGTCTACAATTCTATTTTAGAATCATTTAGTAATTTGATACAATATGTGTTACCAATGAACTTTCTTTTATGTATTGACAATTTAACATTATGATCTATTAGGAATCAAATAAAGTTTAACCTAAAGTATATCAAATCAATAGAATAATTTAAATTCTCTTTACTTTATAGTCCTTGAAAATTAAGTGGGTACTTGATTTCTTATAGAAATTTGGATAACCTATCTCACATTTGGAGGTCCCAATTACCCTTTTTTCCTAATTACATTTATGATATGTTTTACCAATGGATTATATCTCCTGTAATGATAATCAAAGGTATAGATTAAAGTAAGAATATTGTTTGCTTCACTAACTAGATATAGAATTGCGATTATAAGTTACAGGGGTTCTTGCCTTTCAAATTGGAAACTAAATAAGTTTTGTGAACTCATTTTGGATTATATTCTTCATTTTTTAACACGTCAAAGTGTAATTTTTATAAATTATGAATAGAAATTCATATTTTCTAACTTAAGGTACATTATTAGACATCTTAACAATATTTATGACTAATGTTAACTTATTAGCACTTAAGACATAAATTTATAGCAATCCTTTTATATTTTTTCATTTATATTTCATGTATGAATTAGATATATTCATGTAAAACAAAAATAACAACTTTTCATTGTTCTCTTTGAGGTATACCATGTAAGACACTAGATATATCTAATTATAGTAAAATTGGCATTAAATTTTATTTATTAAGGTCCTCCTTTCAATTTCAAAATGATACAAACAATGAACTAAACATCATTCCATTTACCATCTTCATTGAATCCTCAAAATGTGCATAATTTATATATATAACATGACTGTTAAAGATGGTCTTGAATACATAAATTATATTAACATGGATTATCATGAAGAAATTGAGTATTGGATGTGCAATTTAAGTGTTGATACACATAAAGGATACCACTAATTATTTTATGGAATTTCCTCTTTAGAAAGTGTAATCAATGGTGATAGAGAGAAAGATGTGACATTAAATTCAACATTTCCTACAAAATCATAATCCTATTCATCATTTTTTATTTATTTTTCTATGAATGAATGCTTTTGAAATGGATTTTTTTATATTGCTAACTGGCTATGAGGAGGTTATATTGGAGTATTTTCATTAGAGCTAACTCAAGGGTACACAATATAATAAGAGGGGGGAGGGCAAATCGGTGTATTCCAATTTAAACTCAATTTGTATAGTAATAATCATAAAATACTTCTTAAATCATAAGTTATAAAATATTAATGCAACTTAATCCAATCTTCCTAGTGTGCGATAATTAAACAACATGATAGAATGCACATCCACACAAGGAATGCTAGATATACATGATTCAAACTAAAGACAAGAAAAACCATAGTGAGAATAAATTTTTGGTTCTATTTCCCAGATCTAACCTCACAAATAAATAAGTCACTTACAATCATAAAGTAGGCACCAACTTACCAGAGATACCGATCTCTATTTATGTTTGAAGGCACCAATCCAAAAGCTCTGAGAACCAACTTAGTAGGTAAGGCACTAGTCCTATCGATTTACAAAGATATGGTTTGCAAACATTTAAGAGTGATTACATAGCTTGCACTTGATTTTATCAACCTTCAAATTTTGTCTCACAAAACATATGATCTTCTAGTAATGGTGTACTTTGAGTAAGAGGGGTAGGTGCTAGCCATGGAAAATTTAAAATCTCCTTCGCAATATGAAATATTTAATCAATTGGTAGTGGATATCTCCTCATGGCAATTATAGCTCATCTTTCACCTTCTTCCAAAAAAATGAGATGTAGTCTTCATAAACTTATTTTTTTCTTAGTTAGGGCACTTTCTTACCTTCACATTTTAGCCTATCCACTTGTGCTACAGGTTCCTCCAAAACCTCCATGCTTACACCCCCAACCAAAACTTTTTCATTCCTCCAACTGTTCATAAATTGTGATTATAGGTCTTTGTCACTTCCCTTCGTGACTTTGAAAATGGTGCTATTCTACCCTTATTGAAAATGTTCTGAACTTGTGTTTTCCTTGTTGGCACCAACAATGAAAGAAAACTGAGAGGGTAGGGGGTGAATATGTTTTCTACTCGATCTAAAAACTCAACCATAAATATAGATTTGATAAACTACATCAATAACAAACATAAGCAAATTGAAATAACAACACACAACACCAAGATTTTGATGTGGAAAACCTAGTTAACAGAAAAACCATGGTGGGAACCTACCCACAATAAGATGATACTCTATAGCAGTATGTGAAAATATTATAATGGGGAATGCACCAACATTCAAGCACATTCCCTAGAGTTCACTACTTCAATATAATAACCCGGAAGGCTACAAACCATGGGGAAGTCTCATTGACTTCCAACAAGATTCAGACTACAATCTAGAAGGAATGAACTGCAATAATAGCATTTGCAAATGATTGATAACAGTTTCGATTAAGCACAATTATCTGCTCTACAACACTAATCTCTGCTCAATAACAATGATGAAGGATGAATCACTTGTTCACACATATACCACTCTCTGATAATGCAGACAAAACCATGATACCCAAATTACATGACTATATCACCTATTTAAACAATTCATCAACCTTGACAACAAAGTCGACTAGACCCTCAACTCATAGTTACAAAATTACATCACATGATACAAAGATCGCCCATCAGGCCAATATAATGATATACATGACATAACATGGAACTAAACCAAATTCTCAAATGCTTAACACCATCAGTAATCACACCAAGATCAACCGCAACATGCTACACCACTAGGAAAACCGCATAACATGAAAAACATTCCCGGATTAGTAAAATCACAAAGAACTCGCACATCGATCAATACAAATCATCAAAGAAAATAGGAAAAAATTAGGAAACACCAACAAGCATGTTAGAATCATTAGTAACAGTTTTACGAACACCATTTATCAAATCTTCATCGATCAACATCTAAACCTAAATAATACTCAAACAACACCAATTGTCATAAAGAAAGATGAATTCCAAAGCACCAAATCACAAACCATCTGAAATAAAGATACACAAGACCATCCCAAAGAATCTCCCAAAATATCAGCTTGAGATATGATCACGCTTAAATATACCAGAGGAAATAGTGAACTCTGTAAAGCACTGATTAGAAAAATAAACTACAAAGCTAGATCATCTGATATGATCAATTAAGCTTTCTAGATTACCAAAAACCAATATAGAAGAATATAAAAATACTATAAATACTCCATACACCAAACCATGATCCCAATAAGCCAATCTCCAATCACTGGAGCAGGAATATGTTGACATCAATGGCAACAATAATGTCCAATAATCTCCCCCTTTGGCATTGCTGGAAACATATGAATTTGAAAAACAATCAATACAAAGAAAGAAAACATGTCCAAATAACTCCCCCCGAGATCAATCAGATAAAAAAAAAATCACATGTATCTCTCCCCCTTTGATAGCAATGCCAAAGAGCTAAAAATAGAGAACCAAACTTACTCTCCCCCATGGATGAACAAATCATGATTATCTCCATCTTAAATAGATAACCAATCCATCAGGATACTCCACTAGAGAAGCAACACCAACTCATCAATCCGGATAAAAGGATAAGACTGTGAAGTCCATCGGATTGATGAAACTCAATGCATCTAGTTCCCATCAAGAGGGGTAGATACCCCAAAATTTTATCTATAAAATAAACAAATGTTTTTGCAGGCAAAGGCTTAGTGAAAGTATCAGCAAATTTTTATTTTGTAGATATGTATTCCAACTTCAATTCTTCTTCACTGACCTTTTCTCTCAAGAAATGATACTTGATTGATACATGTTTAGTCTTTGAATGTTACATCGGGTTCTTTGACATGTTTTTGATTAAGGGAAAACAAGTTTTGAGGGGACTAGAAACCTTGTACACCAAGCTTTGAAGGCACCCGAAACCCTCAAATTTTGCTAGGATCTGGAACCTATAGAGAATCTTCTGCCAGTGAAGATAGGCACATAAAATCAGCAGACTATATCATCCAATCTAGCAAGTGCCAGCCAAAAGCCACCACTACCACAATCAGAAAAAAGCCAGCATGACTAAAAGAAAATCATTATAAAATCTACTAGCAACACAACCTAAGCCTATTGGTGAAGTTTATGAACCCCCTCATCCAGACATCAGCGATTTTTTTGGTTCCCCTCTCCATATACATAAAAATCAGGCAACAAAAGGCTAACCTGTCCCTTAACCAAAACCCAACACAAACTAAGCTGGTCCCTTCAAAACTATCAGCAACCAGCCAAACATAAAAATAAAAAAGGGGATTTTGAAAGGATCCTTTAACCTTTCAAATGGGTTTTAAAATGGCTCCCAAAACCATCAAACTGAATAAAGAAAACCACAAAAGATCCTTCAGAAACCCCACCTCAATAGGGGAAAGAGAAAGAAAGGTAGCCAGCCTCCCATCATTGGTTCTCTTGCAGAGGCAAAACTGGGCATCAACAACCCTATGCAAATCCAACCCACCCTCCATAATATTGGCCAAAAGACCAAGAAGCCCCTTAACCACTCGATCGCCATGCAACCACTCCATCTCCATAGGAGGGAAAATTACCTCAAGAGGAAAACCATGGAAACAAGCAACAAGAAAACAAGCCCTCAGAAAGATACCAGGAGGAGAAGCATCGAGGGTGCACACCGAAGAATCAGGTTTGCCGCAAGTGTTCAGCTCCATCACCAAAGGAACAAACCCCAACTCAAAAAGGGGAAAAAGGTTCATTAGAAGTTGAAGCTACACCAACCGCAACCTAAGATCCAACTAGCCTCTATTAGGCCAAAAAACCTCTAAAAACAAAACTCCAGCTCTAGCCCTATAGAATATCTCTGCCTCAATAGGAGATAACACCACCATCATAGGAATAAAGAGTTAAAAAGGAAGCCAAAAAGACATTGTAACCTTAGGAAAATCCACCCGAGTCCAATCCGCCTCCATAGGAAAGGGGAACAACTCATAAAGACAAGGAGGGGTAAATATCCAAGAAAAGATAGTGACAGAGAGGCTGAACAGAGGACCCACGAAAGGCCCAAATCTCACAAAACAAACCCCACAGAATAGAGGACCCATGAAAGGTCCAGGTCACACAAAACAAGCCCCAACCCAACAGGAACTGGCAGGAGACAAAGCCTCCATCGCAAGGTCTCCAAAGAAAGAGCACACACCAGGGCGGCCCCTACAAGCACTTGAGACAAGGATAGCGAAGGGAAGAGCGGGCCCCAAGTGCCAAAGAACCTCTCGTAGCCACTCCCTACTGCATATAGCCCTCTATTTCCACCCTTCGCCATCTGCATCTTCATTTTCCCCACTACCATCTATTGTCTTTGCAGAGCCACGATCCCCAAAACCCTCGCAGAGCTTCCTAACACTCTCCTGCCCATCATTTCCCTATTGTAGATTGGTTCTTTGACATGTTAATAGCACTCAAATTATCACAATATATGATAATAGGCTCATCATAGATAAATTTGATATCCTTCAAAATTTTCTTCATCCAAACTACCTCAGTGCAGGTACCAGGAGCAATAAAGTACTCAGCTTCAATAGTAGATAAGGAAACTAAATCCTATTTCTTACTAGCCCATGAAACCAATTTCTTACCCAAAAAGAAAGTACCACCAGAGGTACTCTTTCAGTCATCAACTTCACCAACCCAATCAGCATCAGTGTAAGCACATAACATGAAATCATCATTCCTCGGATTCCACAAACCAAATTCATAGTTCCTTTCAAGTATCTAAATATCCTCTTCACATCATTGACATGAATTTCTTTCGGATCAACTTGATATCTTGCAACCATGCACACAATATGCATAATGTATAGTCTAGTCTGAGTAAGATATAGCAATCGACCAACCATAGATCTATACAAAGAATTATTATCTTTCAGAAATTGATCATTTTTAGATAATTTACAGCTAGCCAGCATAGGAGTTCCAACTGGTTTGGATTCATCCAACCCAAACTTCTTTAGCAATTCCTTCACATATTTAGTTTGAGATATAAAAATACCTTTTCCAGTCTATGAAATCTACAAACCTAAGATTTTTTTTTGTCTCTCCTATCATAGACATGTTTCAAATTCTTTCTACATATCACCGACAAACTTCATGCTCAAGTTATCATCTCCTCCAAATATAATATCATCAAAAAGAACTTCAACAATCAATATGTTATCATTCTCAATCTTAAAATATAGATTACTATCAATAGTACCTTTATAAAATCCTAATTTAAGCAAATACTTATCCAATCTAGCATACCAGGCTCTAGGGGCTTATTTCAATCCATAAAGAGCTTTGTTTAGTTTACAATACCATGTCCCCATCATCTGATAATGAAAATCCATCAAGTTGTTCAATGTAGAATTCTTCCTCAAGATCACCATTCAAAAAGGCTGACTTGACATCCATTTGATAGACCTTAAAATCTTTATAGGCAGCATATACAAGCAATAGTCTAACAACTTCAAGTCTAGCTACCGGAGCAAACATCTCCTCATAATCAATCCCTTCTTTCTGTGAATAATCTTTGCATTCCAATCTTTCTTTATTTCTGACAACTTCTCTAGCTTCATTCAAATTATTCTTGAATACCCATTTAGTACCAATAAAATTCATATCTTTAGGTCTAGGAACAAGCTCCCATGTGTTATTCTTTTTAATATGATTCAATTCTTCTTCCAGAGCCCTCATCCAATTTTCATCTTTGCAAGCTTCAACAACATCCTTAGGTTCAATTTTGGAAATTGAACATACCTCTTCAACATCTAACCTTCTTCTAGTTATCACACCTTTATTTCTATCTCTAACAATCATATTTTCTCAATGATTCAATCTTACATAGCTCAAGGTCTTCTGATTATTCTAATTTTTAGGTTCCTGGACCTCTCCATCGACAGTAGCAATATCGAGGTTAACTGTCTCTATCAAATCATTATGCTTCAATTCTTTGGTCTAAATAGGATTTAGAACAATGTGCTAACCATCATCATATCCGCAAGCTCTGATATCTTTTCCCTAGATCTCATCAACCTTCACATTTTCACTTTACACTATCTTTCTCAGTCTCTTATTGTAGCACTGGTAGTATTTTCTCTTTGTTGAATATCCCAAGAAAATTCCTTCATCACTTCTTGCATCAAACTTTTATATATCCTCATCTCTCTTGATATAAGACTTTCTACCAAAATATTTGAAATATCTCATAGTAGGAACATGACCAAACCATAGCTTGTAAGAACTTTTACTGGTATCATCTTTTATATGAACTCGGTTGAATGTGTAAATAAAAGTGCTAACAACTTATCTCTAGTAGATCTTTGGAACATTCCCTTCAATCAGCATAGTCCTTGCGGCATCCAAAACAATTTTGTTCTTCCTTTCAACAACTCCATTCTGTTGAGGGATTCTAGGAGTAGATAATTGTCTTCTAATCCCATGCTTCTCATATAATGAATCAAACTCACTAGAACCAAATTCTCCTCCTCTCTTAGATGTCAAACATTTTGCCTTCGATCTCGTCTAAGTCTCAACCTTTTCTTTGAATATATTGAATTTATCTAATGCTTCTAATTTCTCCTTCAAAAAGACATCCCACATCATCCTGGAATAATCATCAATTAGTAACATAAAGTATCTATCAACCTACACACTTCTAATATTTGTAGGTCCTCATAGGTCAGTATGCACAATAACTAGCAATCCATCAGATGTATACTGCTTTCTCTTGAAAGAAATTCTTGTTTGCTTACCCATTTAACATTCTTTACATCCAGATAAATAGGCTTAACAATTTTAGGCAAATCTCTAACAAATTGTGTAGAACGGATCTTAATCATTGAATTAAAATTAACATGACACATTTTCCTTTGCCATAACCAACTTTTATCAATCTGAGCACTCAAACAACTTTTCTCACTAGCACTCAAATGAAAGATATTACCATCAGTCTTAGTTCCAGATGCAATCTCTATACCAAAGGCATTTAGGATCTTGCATTTTCCATTCTTGAATTGTAAATCATAACCTTTGTGAACCATCTGTCCAACACTTAAAAGATTATGCTTCGAACCTTCAACATACAAGACATCATCAGTGTTATGCTTACCATCAAAGGAAATAGAACCTCTACCATGGATGACATAGGCTTTGTCATCTCCAAATATCACTATTCCACCATCACACCTTTCTGTATTCATAATTTTTTTTTATCACTGGTCATATGATGTGAACATCCGTTGCCAATCACCCATTCATCTTTCTCTTCAACTTTAGCAGCTAAAGCTTTCTCCTCAATAACACAGTTTGTGAAATTAATAGGTACCAATCCATCTTCTTTGATATAAATAAACACAACTTCATCTCCTTCTGATTCTTCATCTGTAACTCCTTCATCAGCAGCATAGTATTAGTTCTTCCAATTCTTATACCTCATATTATGTTTGTAAGGCTTATCATACTTCTCATGCTTCTCATATCTATCATTTCTATCATGTCTATCAAATTTATCATGCCTATCATACTTAGACATTCTCTCTAAGAATCTAGAAACAAAATGTCCTACCTTACTGCAGCAGAAATATTTAAAAGGCAATCTTCCATCATACTTACTAGCTCCTTTAGGCAATCTCTGGGAAATCAATTCTTAATCTTCTCCAATTCTCTTTCTTGCTCTTCCATCTCTCTTCTCTCTCTTTCATATCTAGATATTCTACATTCTTCAATATCATCCTTCTTCTTTCCAAATATAGATGCTCTAAATGTTTTCTTAGACTTTCCATGCGATTCATAAAACTCACTAAGTTCAAATGCGACAATATTTCCAACCAACATGTCTCTTGTCATAATAGTAACACTTTGGATCTCATCAATAGCAGCTACCTTATGCTTGTAGGCAAGAGTCAATGATCTCAACCCCTTAGAAATAATTTTATCTACTTCAAGGGTTCCACTAGCATATCTAATACCTAGAACAAGGTCATTTACCTTAGCCATGAAAGTGTTTATGTTCTCATGATCTCCCATCTTCAACATCTCATACTTCCCTTTCAAACTCTATGACTTAGAAATTTTGACTTGTTTATCTCCTTCATACAGGGTCTCAAGATTCTCCTAGATCTCATGTGCAGTCTGAAGCCCCATTATATTTGTCATTTTTTAATTAGTTCTCAGCAATATTTCCTTAGCTCTAATGTTATTTTTAGCTTCCTTAATCTCATCTGCAGTAACCGATCCATTCGGAGGAACAAAATAGGAATTCTTTGAGATCTTTCAATAATCTTCTCCAAGACATCTCAAGTGCATCTCCATCTGGTTCTTCCATATAGAATAGTTACCTGCATCAAATCTTAGACTCACCTTCTTAAAGATAACATTTCCACTTCCAGTTGCCATCCCAGATGTCCTCAAGTAGTTAAGCTTCTTTCATAGGATCTAGATTTGATACCAATTGTTGGCAACAACAATGAAAGAAAACTGAGAGGGGGCGTGAATCAGTTTTCTACTGGATTTACAAACTCAACCATAAATATGGACCTATTAAATTGCAGCAATAAAAAGGATAAGAAATTTGAGAACACAAAAAACAATACCAAGATTTTGACTTGAAAAACGTGGTTAAGGGAAAAACCACAGTGGTAACCTACCCACAATAAGATGATACTCTGCAATAATATGTGAAAATATTACAATGGAGATTGCTCTAGCATTCAGGCATACTACCTAGAGCTCATTGCTCAAATATAATAACCCAAAAGGCTACTACCCTCAGGGAAGTCTCATAGGCTTGCAAAAAGATTCAAACTACAATTTGGAATGAATGAACTGAAATAATAACATCTAGAAATTCTTGATGACAGTTCCAGTTAAGAACAATTGTCTTCTCTACAACACCAATCTCTACTCAATCACAATGTTGAAGGGTGAATCACTTTTTCACACACATACCACTCTCTGATAATGCAGACACAACCATGATGCCTAAATTACATGACTATATCACCTATTTATATAATTCATCAACCTTTACAACAAGGTTGACTAAACCCTCAACATATAATTACAAAATTACATCACACAATACAAAGATCAACCACCAAACCAATATAGTGATATATATGACATAACATGGACCTCAACCGAATTCCGAAATGGTCAACACCACTGGTAATCACATCAAGATCAACCGCAACACGTTACACTACCAGGAAAACTGCATTACACGAAGAACATCACCAGATGAGCAAATCACCAATAACTTGCACAACCATCAATGTGGATCATAAAAGAAAATAGTACATAATTAGGAAACACCAACAAGAAGATTAGAATCATTAGTAATAGTTGTAGCAACAACACTTATCAAATCTTCAACAAGATGGTTAGTCTGGGATCCCAAGGGGAGATATTTTATAATGTTGCTTTAATTTATAAATTTAAAATACATGAACATCCCCAAACATTAATATTACAAATTGTGGGGAGGAAAATTAGTAAGAAAAGGGTAATCTTTGTAAGCTCTTCCATTTATAAGGATTATATGTGTAACATGTAGATGAACTTTGATTTCATATACTAGTGAAACTTTGTAAGTACAGTGATATAAATAAAAGCATGATCTAAGGAAATAAAAGATTTATTTCAGTATTTTTAAAAGAAATATTAAGTCATGCCTGTAATAATATGAAGTAAGTGAAATAAGTTAAAAATTATAATATAAATATACTTTGTGAAAAATTATATTGCTAATATTTTAATAGGAGAAATCTAGTACAAATTAAACAAAACATGTATTTTCTATATTACATAATGATAATTATACTTGAACTTAATGTGAAGTGTAAGAATTGAATATGAATCATTAGACCGAAGTAAAAATTATGAATGTACAAAATCTATATAACAATATATAATTACATAGATAATATATTTATATATTTTATGTAAATTTGATAAATTGCATTAAGATATAATATATGAAAGAAGAGCAATGTGAATGTCAAATTGTTATCCACGTATGTACACCCTCTTAAATTTATGACATGCATAAAGTTAACTATATTTGATTTTATTTGAAGCATAATATATATATTAGGTTTTGATTTTGTGTTAGCCTTTGAGCAAAAAATTGTGGATTGCACTCCATATCTTTATGTTTTGTAAGATGGTACATTGGTATATCTGTTGGTCTAAAGTAAAGGGATCTACATTCAGAGGTTATAAATTTCCAAGATGTTTATCTTTACCTCTTAGAGAAATAAGAAATAATATTCTTTCTTTGGAAAATTGGAGTAGTGTGAAAAATGTTTAAATGAAATTCAATGAAATTGAAACAAAATACGTTTTCTTCCATGCTCGACAATTTCATGAATTAAACCATTTTTTTTTTCTTTTACAACATCACACAATTTCATTTATTTTTACCACTTTCTTGACAGCTTGTTGGCCTTGAAAGACCACAAGGAAATCCTATCAGTTAATAGTAATTTGAATTAATTTAAATATAAGAGCTCAAAATGTAACCAACACAGTCAGGGAAGGCAGGTAAAGTAGGTTATCTGGGATTGCATCACACACAACGTATCTTTACCTAAAGTAGCACTTTGGCATCTATGATGTAGATGAGCTTGGAAGCTTCATTTAGGAGAAAAATGTCATATGAACCAGTAGCTATAGCAGTAGAGAAGTCGAAGCACATTTAGGAAATGGCTTAGAGCATTATAATAGGAATTTTTTTGCAAAAATTATTTTAGGGGAAATTAGAGATGGGAGGGACGTTTATATTAATAATGTACTAGATTTTTAATAATGTACTGGATTTTACAATCGCTAATTCATGAATGATTTTTTCTTTTTAGAATGTGTCTATGCTAAAAGATGCTATCATCAATGGTAGCCCTCTCTTTCTTCAGGGTTTGACCTTCCATTTCCTAGATTGGAAGCCAAGCTTCGACCCAATGAATCACATATTTCATAAATCCCCAATATGGCTTTCTCTAGTTGGTCTTCCATTTGATTCTTGGTGTTCAGAGGCCCTTTAGAAGATAGGAGATGCCTTAGGATCTCTAGTGGGTATTGAGGAAGACTTCCTGAATGGACTTAAGGGGGATGTGGCTAACATCTATATGGAAATAGATTTAAAACAAGGCTTTTACAACAAATTAGAGATAATCTCAGAGGTGGGTAGATGGAAGCAGAAAGTTTAGAGACTGGGAAAGGAGACTCCTGGTAAATGCATTAGTCGAAATCAAATAATTCGCAACTTCTCTATGCCTATAGCTAGAGGTGCAATCTCTCCCCTTTAAACAGTTGTTGTTCCAAAAAATAATGAAATGAATCCTCATCAGGAGAAGGGATTGACGTCTCCAACAGAACCGTCTGGTTTAGATGCTATTCTAAAAATTGATAAAATGAACCTTTAGATGGAGAATAGGGGATTGGCATCTCCAACAGAATCATCTGTTCCTATAGCCTCATGCTCACAGATGATTTGATCGAAAGCTTTAAATCTCAGTCCCTCTTCTCCCCACCTTCCTCCATCATTTCCCTTGCTCATCTTGTCCTCGATAGTTAAGATCCAATCCAACAAAATTGTTAGGAGTTTGTTTAGCCAAAAGAAAATCCCTTCTCTGATTAGGGGATCCTTCATAATATTTTCTCAGAATCCCAGAAATGTTTCAAAAGGAAAGAAAAAAGTTAGCCAAAAGTGAGGACGGGGTGCTCCAATTTTAATAGAATCAAACAAAAATAAACTTATGCCTCTACCTAACAATTTACAGGAGGAGGATGTTATTGCTAAAGACATAAAAGCAGACATGGAAGTTGAAGATGATCTCTATCTCTCAGATGGAAAGGTATCTCTAGTTAAAGTCCAAACCAATTCACCTCTAAGCCCTCTACCTCCCCGCTCGAAGACCCCCTCAAAGGATCTTTCTAATTGCTCGACTTCCCCATTAAATGATCTTCTATCATCAAAAGAATACTTCAATCTTGGCTGAACTCCCTAATCCTCTCATGATGTTGCCTTCCTTGATGCCACATGATTTGTATATGCACCTAGATCAAAAGACTTAGAGACTTCTTGAGGACTATATGATTGATGATAAAGATACGGATTTGGTCCTGGATACTCCCTTAGCTGTAATGTATTTGAAGATCAAGGAGAAAAGGAAACTGAGACTGAACCAATTCTTAGATGGAAAGGGGAAACTTGATTTCAGCTCCTCCCCTCCCAAGAAGGGCCGCAGATCTTTGAATGAAGTAAGAACTCAAGAAGGGGAAGTGGAGAGCCAATCCAAAATCACAGACCTTTGGAAAGTAGGGAAGGGAAATACCCTTCCTGAACAACAATGAAAAATCCTTTCTTGGAATGTTAGGGCCTCACAATGCCCCTAACAAACAGAGGGTGATCAGGAGAAGGATTCTCTTTGTTAGCACAGATGTGACCCTCCTTCAAGAAACTAATTTAGATTACCAGCAATTTGTTTCCTTTGGTTTGGGAATAAGCTCCCTCTTTCAAGCCTCCTTTCAATCAATAGTTGCTTTAGAAGGGGCCTCTGGGGGTATAATCATGTTGCATTGTCTTTGATTAAAGAGATAAATTTGCTAGCAAGATGCTTTCTTTTTAGTTTCAATGTTGATTCATGTGACTGCTTTTAAGATTGTATAGTCATATTATATCATATTTGCTAAAGAGGCAAAATTATTGATAATTGTATATTCATGTTATAACATCCTCCAATAAAGGGGCAAAATTATAAGATATTTTCTTTATTTTCATGGGAATGCATTTAAAATTGTACAATTTTGTGTTACCTCATCTTTGATCAAAGTGGAAAAGTTATTTGCACGACATTTCTCCTTTGATTTTTTGTTGTTGAACACATTTGACTACAATCTTGTTACATTGTCCTTTATTAAAGAGGCAACTTTATTCGAAAGATGCTTTCATTTTGATTTTAATGTTGATTCATCAAAACACATTTAAGATTATAAAGTTATGTTAAATCATATTTGATTAAGAGGTAAAGTTATTTGTGTGATGTTTTCTCTTTGATTTTAAATGTTGAATAATTGAACATGTGTCAGCAATTTTCTTATAGCACATTTGATTAAAGAGGAAAAGTTGTCAGTGGCAAGATTCTTTCTTTTTAATTCCAATATTGACCTATGAAAATGTATTTAAGATTGTACAAATATGTTACATCATATTTAATTAAAGACATGAAGTAGTTTGTATGACTTTTCTCTTTGAATTTCATTGTTGAATAAGTGGACATGTCTTTAAGACTCTCCAATATTTTTACATCCTCTTTGATCAGAAATCTTATATACTATAATTAATTTTCTTATTTAATAAGTAAAAAAATGTTATTTATCCATTTTTTTATTGACCTGTATGTTTTTGATTGAGTGAAAAGAAGGTTTTGAAGGGCCCCTGAAACCCTATTATAGAGAGAAAAGAAAAAGATAAAACATTAAAGACCAAATAGATAGAGAAAAACACAAAAAAGAGACAGCTGGCTAAGACAAAAAGATAGTAAGAAACCGAAAGAAACAAAGGGACAAGCACAAGAAACAAACCTAAGAAAGATTTATGATAAGCTCCACAACTTCTTGTTCTAGCTGGACCATAGAGGCAGCAATACTCTTCAGTTCCTCTAAATCTTTGGCTTGCTGGGTCATCTTCCTAGTACTTGACCAAGTTCTTTTGTCGTGACCAGTAACCTCCCCTTCAAGAGTCAGAACCTTATCCTCGGTATTATCAACTGTGTTGTTTTCCTGATGAATCTATTCCAATTTGCTGATCATCACACTAAATCTATCGGTAAAGGGTTTCATATTTTTTTGGCTTTGTCCTCCAATTTTCTTCAGGGTATTCTCATGATTGAGTACCCTCGTCTCCAAATCATTGAATTTACCCTCCACAACCTTAAATTGAGATCCATACGTACCACTGATAGCCTCCACATCACTAAAGTCTTTTATCAATTCAGTCAGGTAGTTAGGCAGGCTACTAAGCTTGCATATTCCAACAAATTCTAAGGTATCCACTTTCCTGAATCATTCCTCCTTCTTGTTCTTAAAACTATCCATCTCCGAATAGACCCAATCAATAACCTTGCAAAACTCTATCATCCCACTCTTTGTGGTATTCAACATGGTGATAAGAGAGTTTCTACTATCTATGTTGAACTCAGGAGCAGTATTACCTTGGGTCTCCACATTAGCACCAGTAGTTTTATCATTGGGAGGCAGAGTATCACCTTCCCTCATCATCTTCCCTTCTTCTTCAATGTCACCTATCCTTCTATTGGGGTTGAGAGGAGTGGATTGGAAATTTAGTGAATCATTCCCTTTCTCTAGGCTAATATCAGTGATAAGAGGGCTCTGCTTATTTTTCTTCTTAGGTAGTGGGGTAATATAATCACTATCAGTCTCCATACCCTCATCATCCTCTTCATCTTTTTCAAGGCAATTGTCCTCCTCCTGAACCTTACCCCTTTTTCCTTTAACCCCTTTTCTAGCTTTCTTTTTTTCCGACTAAGAAGCCATATCTTTATCCTTCCCCTTGCTAGAACCTTTATCAGAGGTTGTAGACACCTAAAATTAATATTTAATTAATTTAAGCCTATCAACATAATCAATTGACTTGATTGTGTTATCCTTATTCTTCGCAATGTTAATTAAATATAATTTAATTAATTCTATCACTATCATCCAATAATTAATTTATCAAATAAATTAATTATTCCCCTATTCTTCTAATGTCCCCTCCAATAATTATTTCCTCTAAACCCACTTAGTTGATTAATTTTAATTAATTAACCTATTCATGTGATTCCTACAAATCACTTTTTCCTAATCCCCACTTAACCTAATTAATTCTTCTAAAATCTCTCATAATCCCACTTACCATTATTCTCCAATTTTTAAATTCCCACTCATGACACATCATCATTGATTCTCTCAAAGAAATTCAAATTTATTTGAATCCCTCAATGCATCCTTATTTTGTAATTTTTAATTCTTCATTTAGAATTCAAATGTGTGCCCCCTTTTCCCTAAGGAATTTTATATTCCTGTTTATTTTCTCAAGGTACCATTGATCCCTGCCTTCTATCTCAAATCAATCTCAACCCTCCATAAGGAAATCAATCTTGGCCCTTCATTGGCCTCTTCCAATCTATAAGTTGGATGATCATTTCCTCACAAAGGATCTACTTCTTCTCATAGCATCCTCATGCTACTCTTTTCTCCTCTCTCTTATTCCTTCAATCCTTCAATTCAAATCCATGCAAAATCTATCCAAAATCCTATCAAAATCCTATTAAATTCTAGCAAATACCATCAAACCTATCTTGTTGAGCCCTTAGAGATTATTCTACACAATCAATGAGCTAATCCAAACAAGCTAAGGTGGGGCGCATCCTTGTCTTCACCAATAGCTCAATCCGAAGGAGAAGGCAAAATATTGGCAAGGTATAAATCATCATTTTACATTTTTACATGTTTTATGTGTTTGAATTCTTTGTTTGAACACTAACCATATAATCCTGCCTTGCTGATTTTTTTCGCTCTCCAGAGGTAATCCTATCACCATCATCTTACCACTCAGTATCAAACCCCTTGTCTTCACTGTCTTCTAATTTATTAGACTCATCATCTGAATCTGAAAGCTCAGTGATAGAATGCTACACAAAGGAGGCCTTGACATGGTTGTATAAAACCAACATTAACCCTTCATCCATGGGAGGGATACTATTCATATTTTCCCTAAAATCCTTAATTCTAGTGTTAAAGGATCTAAACAAATAGAAGGGTATAAAAACTAGATCTTTATGGCAAAAATTATTCAGAAGCACAAAATGACAAACATAGACACGAGAGTATTTACCATCAAGAGTAACATATTGCATTACAAAAAACAAAACCCATCTCCATACCTTCTTAATCACCTTCGCCGAGTAGTAGATCTTGTTGGATTTCACTAACGTAGTTTTCTCAGACTCTTCCTTCGAGAATCTCTTGATAGTAGCCTCTATGAGCTTTCTATCTCTATAAAAATTTCTTCCTTCCATTGGCATGCCAGTGACTTCCACGATCATCCCTTCATCAATTTCAACCTTCCTTCTGCCTATTGTAATTGTTCCTTCCTTCCAATTCTTCTTGAAAATTTTGGCAACATTAGGGTTTTTTCCAACAATTCTCTCCATATACCTTGTCATCTTAGCCATTTCTAGAATAGCCCTTGCCTTTGACTTATCTTTCCATTCATCATAGAAGAGTGGCTCAATTCTTTTCCTATTACCTCCCATGGCGTTAGCTGGCAGATTTTTTCTTTCCTTCTCAATGTAGAACATGATAGAAAAAGAGATCAAAGTGTAAAGTACAAAAGTCTTCAAAATAGAAATGGGCACTCGGAAAGTGTGTTAAGTCTTGTCTGCATTACATGCTAGTTCAATCTTTGAGTGCTTCTCTTTCTAATTCATTATGGCCATTTTCATTGATAAGTACATTGTCATTATTCTTTATCACTCACTAATTTCCATGCACTCTATCATAAAGGAGGATGGCATGGGCCATATGAGGAAGATCCATCTCACCTCTCTAGCTCATCATGATCAACATAGACAGCCATTTTCGTAGCCAAATTAGCCATGGTGTTGGTTTCTCCATAATTATGAGATATAACACACTACCCGAAAGACTTAATTATCTCCTTGGCTTGAGATATGATTTTTTTAATGGTTCATGATGGGGAGGATATACCCTTTAGGCATTTAACAATGTTATTAGAATCTCCCTCGAGCCAAAATTTACTAAATCCCAATGATTTAACAAGGGAAAGGGTTTGGTAAGCAGCCATGGCCTCCGCTAAGTGGTTAGTCTATGATCCCATGGGGAGTGCCACCACTGCAATATAATAGCCATCCTCATTTCTTATCACTCCCCCACATCCAGCAGGCCTCAGGTTTCACTTGGCCGCCCCATCAAAAATTTTCTTGTCATCTTTGTCCATGGAAGCAGAAACATTCCATTTTTTGAGGAGGTCTAATTCCTAACAAGAAGAGGCTTACCATCAGTTTTCAAATTTTCCACAATGCCACACATAATATTAGTAAACACTACTTTAGGGGAGGAGAAGGAATATGTGAAAATCCTGTTGTTCCTTTCTTTCTAGATTCTCCAAACCAAATGAGGTAGGGTGAGGTCCCATAGAATTTTGATGGAGTTGTTCAAGGAAAGACATCGCCAACTAGTGAAACACTTTTTAATAGAAGCGAAAAATGATAACTCAATGATGAACGAATAGTACCAAACTAGTACTAAGAGGGGGGATGAATTAGTACAGACAAAAACATAGTCCTAAACTAGTTTTACAGCAGACACTCTAGATAACTAGCAAACAGTGACACCAATTTGAGACAGAGTGCAACCAGTAAAACCCTAAATAACTAAAACAATCATAAACCAGATACTCACTTAGCTTTCCTCTTAGCACAATACTACACTACCGTTTCACCCTCATGCATGAACAGGTAATCAACCATAAGATCTTCACAACAACTAGTTCAACATGTTTTATTGACAGGCATAAAACATAGAATCATCATATGCTTAACAGGCAATAACAAAGCATCACAAGATAAAAGCATCACACATGAAACACTTATTTTTCATGTGGAAACCCAACTGGGAAAAACCACAGTGGGGATGAATACCCACAAGCTTCTTTTTGAACTCTTTAGAAGTCCACTCTGTTAGGAGCCTTGTTTGGTTAAAGACATTACAATAGGTTCTAGTAGGAACTGATCCTGTTAGGGATCACCTGGTTAGGGGATGCCTACAATACCCGGTTAAGGGTTAAACCCGGTTAGGAGTACCTTGTTAGAGGATTTCAAAACTCAATAGCTAAAGGATCTCCAGAGCTCTATAGCTTCCCAAAACTCATTAACTTTGAGTTACCCTATTAGAGGATTTGTATCAAGCTGGTTAAGGCTACCCTATTAAGGGATTTCACAACTGTTGAAGTGGTTAAAGATCAACAGGAATTACAATGATCTGGTAACAACACTCAATGCTAATGCAAATCCACTTTGGCTCCTCTTCTGCACATTCACTTTGCAGATATCTCTTCTCTCCTTTGGTCTGGCAAGAATCACGTGTCACTTCCCTTGGATACACACACAAATTTTTCCAACAACCTTTGAAAGAAGCACAACATCGACCTTATAGGAAACAGACAGGTCGGTAGCAAAAACCCTAAACCCTGAACCTATTAGGTTAGGTAATTCAAACGGTTTGATCCTGACCATTGAACATATTGCATTAGATGCAATCAATCTTGAATCAATCTCGAGACACTCTCCATCGTCCATTATCCACCGATTTCATGGCAGCTGATAACCCATCACGTGTTATCATCATTTAACAAACTTCACATATTCCCAAGGTAGATAGGGATAATCTCCTTCATGCAATATCTTTCATGTGCACAAGGCTGACTTGGCAACATGAGCTGTTCTTTTGTTACATTGCTAACTCATCACACAAAGTCACTGATTAAATCACACAGGCTTGAGGTTCATCAACTGGAAACCCTGAGACTACCAACCGGTAGTCACGCAAAGGTTCCATGTACCGGTTCCAATAACAGCATGCCGGTTCACCTTCATCAAATATACTACTTCACTTTGACATAACCAATTCTCATATCATACCGGTTTGCTTTTGAACATACATACCGCTTCTCTTTGACATATATGTCGGTTCACACATGTCGGTTCTCTATTCTTCTCATATTGACATCAATGACAACATACAATGTCATTATGTCCTCATACCGGTTCACATAATGCCAACAAAAAAGACCTAATTCTGGTTCCAAATCTGCAAAATCTATGACCAAATAGCCTGAGAGAAGGGACAATGGATAGCTATATGGTTAACATTAGCTTCCTGATTATGGAAAAGGTAGCACCTATTGGGCAGATGGAAGCTTCTTTTGCATAGATTATCAATGGTGAGAATTTTATTTTGTAGAAGGATCCAAAAAAATATATTGATCTTGGGGGTAAGACAACAAATCAAGGCTTTAGACCAACAATGGGGAGGTTCAAGAGAGTGGGACAACAAAATAAGAACATAAGCTATTGAATAACTACCAGAGGAAGTTCCCACCCAAATGATTTTATCTTCAACCAAAGGGTCCATCAAAACAAAATTAAGTAGAAACATAACAAGGTTGAGGGCTGACTCTATGGAACTGAGATTCACCCAGTCGTTATCCGGCCAGTAATTAGCCACCTCAGTGCCAAATCTAGTCTTGCACTCAGAGATAAAGGGAGAAAAACAAACCTTGTTGGAGAGGGGGGTATCCAACAACCAAGAAATTAACTTTTCTTCCATTAGCAATAGTCCATATTTTACCTAATCCAGCAACCATTTTAGTTTTGACAACATTATTCCAAATTACAAATCCAAAAGGGGCTTCATAGGAATTAAAAAAATCTATAAGAGATGTTTGAGGTTGCATATATTTGGCTTGCTAGATTGAGTTCCATTATTTCAAAAAATCTCTAGATTTGTTTGGCGAAAAGGGCTTTATTAATGATTTTAATATCTCTTAGACCAAGGCCACCCAAATTTTTAGGTCTACAAACTTTTTCCCAGGCTATTAGAGAAATCCCTTTCCTCTCCTCAACCCCTGACCAGAGGAATGACTTTTGAATCTTTTCAATAGCATAAGCAAACTTCGTTGGAATTCTAAACAAACTTAAAGCATACACAGGAAGACTATGGAGGGAGGATTTTGAATAATTGGATTTTCCCCGCTTGGCACAGAAGGGCACCTTTCTAGCCAGCTATTTTTTTGTGGAATCTATCTACCAAGCTACTCTGAAACATCTTAGGGGGCTTTCTGCATAGAGGGAGCCCCAATTAGATAGAGGGGAATATGTTGATGTGACAATCCAAAATTCTAGTAATTCTTCCTTGTCTGTCTTTAAGAGTGTTGAGGAAGAAGGGGGAGCTTTTCATCCAGTTAATCAGCTGACCCATGGCTTGGCAATAGTTGACCAGATTCAATTTTAGGGTTATATCTTCCTTGATAGTAGTTGTACCCATCAACACCTTGTCATCAACAAATTGTTGATGGGAGCAGATCCTGTCAACCGACGACAATCTGGTACCTTTCAGCTAACCTTTAGAAACAAGTTTGTTGATATATCTGCCCAAACTTTCAGCCAAGATAACAAACAACATAGGAGATATAGGATCCCCTTGTCTGAGAACCCTTGAAGACTTGAAGTCTATTGGTGCATGCTAATATCTATAAATAAAAATAGTGTTTGAATTTAATTATATTCCCGCTCCATTAGATTCTTGTGATAAATTTTCTATAACATATATAATGTAAGTCTTATTCAAACATTAATTAAAAGCTCAAATTCAAACTAATAAAAAAATTTGGAGCTTAAATGATGTTGAAAAATGTTTAACTATCAAATTAGTCCTTTTATATTGTGAGGTGACAACAAATTTAATAAAAAATTAATTATATCTTTAATAAAATTATTTTTACAATATTTAATTATTGAAATTAAAAAAAATAAAAATTTAAAAGAGCTACACTTAATATAATTATGTAGTAAACATATTTACATGTTTGTAAAATTTGACTGACTCTTACTGAAATATTATGCAATTATATAAGATCTATTTATTTCTTTTGTGCAAAAATGTGACTAGCAAGAAAGTAAGCCATCTACAATTAGTGACATAGTTATTATAATAGTTCACTATCAATGCAATCGAATAGCTAGTAAACTTCACTCCAATTTAAAAAGAGTTTAGAAGGTGATAAATATGAAGGAGAATTAGTGATAAGAGAGATTAGGGTAGACGGATTCCCAAAATATGGATAGCCCAAAAATACCAAAACTAGCTAAATTTTGATTTCAAAAAAGGGGTAAATGATTAAGGACATGAAGGAGAGGAATTGAAAAAGCACTTTGAAACTAGAAAAAAGAAAAATAACCATTCAATATGTCACACCCCACCATTCACACAGTTTAATATGACATAACCTACACTCACCTAAGTTTCTTTTTTTAATAAACATTACAAAACACCTAAAAGATAACTTCCATTTCATTTAAAATTGGTATAGAATAAATCTTTATTATTAATCAAGGCAGAACATATCCCACAAAATATCCAATTTATACAAATGGATTTGATTAACTTAAATTTATTACCCTTAAATTTGGTTCAATTATCTACATGACACTAAGGAACATAATCCAAATCAACAAACTTCAAAATTCCTCATTTAACGTTCCATTTACATTATGGTCTCAAATATATAATAAAGATAATATCTTGTCAAGAAATAAAAATATATTATATTTGTGCTTGTATCAAGTAATGTAGGACATATACAGACTGATTATTTTAACCCTTTTTATTCCAAATGTAGTAATTATTTAAAGAAAATATTTTTCTTTTCTAATACTACATTCACTAGGTTCAAATATCTCCTTAAAAGCTTGTTGTGTGATGAAAATGTGGGCACAAAATACAAATGATTTCTATCTAAATTAACAATCAAAGAAAATACAAATTAATCAAACACCTGAAGATAAGAACATTAAAACGGAAACAAAATTAGAAATAACAAATAAATGAAACCCAAAATCTGCATCAATTTGAGAGTTCTTCATTTTGATGTGTTCTTATTACATTTTATATTCTTGATTTTTCTCCATGATGAATGATGAAAAATATGAGGTTGATGGATTGTGCAAGGTGAGTGATCTTTTCAGCATTACGATGGTATGAGTATTCAAAATTGGATGATTTTCTTAGAACATGGAGGGTTTAAATAGAATTTGGATGGGAGATGAGAGGATTCGTAAATGAGACACTTCCCCTTATAGAGGACAAGTGGTAAGCCTCAAGGTGTCATGTGGAATGAGATTCTACAATTATTCTCAAAGAGGACAAGTGGTTCAAGAAAGAGAGATAAGTGTCCTCAAGGAAAACACGTCTTAGTGAAGAATGACATGTGTCCCAAAGGACACATGTCGATTTGGGAAATAAAAACCCAAATAAATATATTTTTCCAACTATTGAAAAAAAAAGAAATGTGCACACACATGTGGGTGTACGTTTGAAGGGATAAGGTTGGTTAGGTGGATAGGGTTGGTTAGAGCCCATGGGTTAGGCTTAGGACAAGGGTTATATGGGGGTTTATCTTAAGAGACATGTGACTCAATTAACTTATTTAAATTAATTAAATTCAAATAAAAGAAGGAAAAAAGTGACATTAACTAGATAAAATAATTATATTATTTTATTTAGTAGAAGAAGGTTTTAAGGGGGATTAATTAATTAATTAAAAGGTTAATCAATTCATTCAACATGGCTTTATTAATTAAATTAATTTAACCAAAAGGGATGCTACATTTAATTAAATAATATGGATTATTTATTTAATACTATCAACTAAGGGAATTCAATTTGATTAACTTAATTAGTCAAATTTAAGTGTCTACATTTTTCCCCTCTTCATGGTGGCACTAGAATAGCATCAATGTGAAAAAATAAGATACTAGTGACTCAAAGAACAGGGGCAAAAATAAGTGAAAAGATTCCCCAGACTGAACCAATGACGGATGGACGAAGAGGAAATGATGCCTCCTGAAGAGGGTGCATGGGAAACATGAGCAACGATAGTGTCTCAAAACAAGTGTTGCCCTAGCAGACTAGATGAAAGACACTGGAAAACAAAGCCTAGGGGTGACAAGAATCAATGGAAAAGAGGGGTAAATGCAAATGAAATAAATGATATGCATGAAATAATCATGAAGCACAAGAACCCTTGGAAATGGGTTTCCATGTAACAAGCACTTATTTTGATTTAGAATTGTATGTGATGCATCAGGGTATAAGGAACCTAGGTGAAAGCTCACAACCAATGCATGGATCAACACATATAAACAAACTTACAAGGCCAATCTAACACAACACAGAGCTATGTGAATTCTATGGGAAATGATGCTAGAAAAAACACAAGTAGAAGTTATGCCCCAATGTAACATGAGACAGTTAAAAACTCATGAGGGTACAAAAAGGGACACATCAAGAAAATATGCCAAGAAAAAGAAAAACCAACAAGATCACATCCCTAGTTGGGTTACTCCTAGTATGCCATGATATAAAAGATCATGGCAACCAATTGGAAACAAAACAAAGGAGCTCAAAAAGATAAACACAAATAAAAAAGAATCAAAGCCAATATCGATGATTGGATAAAAGATTGATGATATGGGATGACAAAAGGTGCCTGATATAATCATGATGACAAAGAGGCTCTAGGATTATTGTTGAAGAACCAAATCATGGGGCATGATCTCAAGGGAATGATTAACAAACACAAAGGATGAGACCTAAAGACACATATGTACAAGTGGACCTATATGGAGACACATGACTAATGTTATGTACAATACACTATGTACAAGATGTACAAGAGCTATGGATCATGGATTTGCCCCAATAAAAATTAAAATCAATGATGGATTCATCATTAATGAAGTGTTGTTGATGTGGGAACGATGTATCCAAAAATAATAGAAGGATTGATGATGATGATTGTTTTATGATCAAAGCTTGCATCAAGGATGAGAACAAGTCTAAAGATGTGATCCAATGATTCAATTAACACTTGACTCTAGATAGTTAAGGGATATGGATTGGATTCGCATGTGATGGTTGGTTGAAAAGAGTAGATGGACTGATTGGATGGATGGAATTGGATTGCATAGGGGTAGCCTAGAGCTAGCTACCAACGAAAAGGGATGTAAGAGGTGATGGAATGATATGAGAGGAGGGATAAAAGGATGGAGGAAAGGATGGAGGATAGGATGAAAATGGATTTGGAGACAAAAGAATTATGGATGTGGCTGGGAGATGGAAGTATGAAGGAGGAAGGGATGGAGGATCTAGGAGATATATATTGTTGAATGGATGTATTAGTGAGTAGATAACTGGTGTGATAGTGTCTCCAAGGACTGTGCCATAAAGAGATAAGATTCCCCTTTTAGGATATGTCATTCATGATTACACATTAAGAGGGATATGATATGATGAATAATAGGAGGATAGGAAGTTGAGGGAAGTGGATGGAAGATATTGTGATGGGTGGATAAGGAATATGAAGGTATGCAAAATGATTACATGGAAGGAAGGAAGGATGGGTAGATAGGAAAGTGAATGGAGGAAAAGTGTGATAGGGAAATGGAGGTCAAGAGGTTTCCAAAACATGTATACATGGTGGCCTTTTGTTTTTATGAAGATCCAAAGGAGGATGGAGGAAGTGAAATGGATATGATATGATGGGTATAGTAGGTAGATGGAATGGAGTAGATGATGTATGGATGGCCAAAAGAAATTGAACCCAAGTGTTGAGAAAAAATTAATGGGTGGAGATGGATGAGGAAAATTTTTGAGGATAGTTGATAAGAGATATGTATGGAGGACTCGAGCATCAAGTTCCATATCAAGGTAATAGGAGTCCATTTGGAGTGATCACTAGATATTGGTACAACTTTATTAGGAATGAGTCAACTATGCAAAGGCTTGATTATATTATTTTTATGGGGAATTTATGTGGTGTAAGGGATATGGTAGTAGCAAGTGTTTAGATGAAATAAGGGAAAGTGAGTGTGATGGAGGGTTGTTGTTAGGAAAAACATTGGCACATGTAATGGGAGATGTGAGATGAGTGGAGAGGAGATGGATATAGCACATGGATATGATGGAAGAATTATGATAGGCATGTTTGCAACATAGGGACCCAAAATAGACTTAGGGGATGGAGGGGGAGAATGTTCAGTTGGTGGATTAGTAACTTTGGATGTCATTGGGAATTTTACTTTTGGATGCACTACTTCTTTTACTTTGGGATGGATAATGTTTTTTATTTTCCATTAGTGGGCCTTTGTTTCCTTTAGGATTCATTGCATTTTTGTATTAATTATGCTTTATACGAGCATGTCTTTTGAGTGGAAATGGCCATCTTTATATTATTGTGGATGTTTTTCCCTGTGCATTTGTGATTTGGCAACCAAATTGCTGCTAGTAGCCTTGGAAGGAGTGTGAAAAGGTGTAGGAGATGGAGGGTATATGGATGAAGTGATGGATGTAGGATGTTGGATAGAATGTGGGGGTATGTGCCTTTGTTGATCCTGATTGGGAATTAAAGGAGTAGGATGTTTATGATGGGTGATGGGGATATGGGATCTGTGTATGGGAAGATGAGTGGGGTAAGATGGAGGGTTGAAAATGGATTTAGCATGTGAAGGATATATGATGGTGGATTTTGGGATATAGGGACCCAAAATGGATTTAAAGTATGAAGGAGGGAGATGGATGGTTTTTTTTGTCTTTATATGATGGAGGAGGGGGGATGGTGAAAAATAATTTGGAGGAACAATGTGAACATAGGATGGTAGGTCTGGAAACACAATTGTATTTTGCATTAGTTGTACCAACATTTGTGGATTAAGTACCTTGAGCTATCTAACCAAGTCCATGAGATCCTGGATGTTCTTTGAAATGAATAGACTCCAAAGTACCTTTCTTATGCAGGCCTAAGCCTTTGCTGTGATCATTCATTTTTAAAAGTAGTTTATCTAAACTAGGATACTTTTTATTCTGGGAACAAGATATGATTCCTTTATTAGATGGATGAGAATGGATTGTGTATATGAGATATTTTTTGTTGTGATTGAAATACCATGAATGAATGTAAACAAACCAAGGGGATAGAGTGATGGTGATGAGATTGTTTGGATAGGAGGTAATGGAGGATAAAGAAGTGGAGTACATGGGATGAGAGGATCTTGACTTGGATGAGGGGATGATAAGGGCTCTTGAGATGGCTCATATGGGATGGTTTATCGAATCTGGTAGATAGAGTGCATAGAAGGGTGGGAGATTCATTGGATTGAGTTTGAATGATGATTGGAGTAGGTGACAAGGGTTTTTGTTGGATGGTTTCAATAGATGGAAGGTTTTAAATGGTGTTAGGAAGTGGGAGAGGAATTATAAGTGTGGGAGGTGGTACAAAAGCTATAAAAATGGAGGAAATGGATGGTGGTGAATTCAGATAAGATGGAGTGGACAATGGCGGTGTAAGGTAGAATAGAGTGTAGGAAGGTCTTTTGGTGTATGATGGAGTGGAAGATGGTGGGTTGAGATAGGATGAAGTGGATTGTGGTGTATTAAGGTATAATGGGATGGATGAAGGATTAGGATTGGATGGAGGCTTGAGGTAGGATGGGGATTAGGATTAGATGAAGGAGTGAGGTAGGATAGAGGATTGCGATAGGATTGGGGATTAGGATTATAGATGTGTAACTAATTTGGGGATAATGAGATGGTGGATTTGGATTATGGACCTAAGTGGTAGTGATGTTATGAAAAGGTGGAGGTTGGGAGAGGATCATGGGAGAAGATGGAGGCATGGATGTTCATATGAGGGAGTTGTGGGTGGAAGACATAATAGATTTCTCTTGTCAAAAGTATGATAAGGATTATGAGTGGATTCACATCGAGGAATGGTAGAGTAGCTAGAATGAATAGTTGGATTATAGTATTTCACACTTGGTGCAAACTTTCCAAGGATGAGAGTATCAAGGTTTACAATTACATATTTGTCTTGACCAAAAAGACTCTCATCATCATCAAAATGGGATGAAGTGGAAGAAAATAAAGGATGGATACACTCATCATAATAAAATTTTGACATGACAATTAGTTGATGATCTGGAGAGATGAAAGATGAAAATGGACAAAAATGTAAACCGCAGAATAGGATGAACAACAAGCTTAGAGTAGGATGGGGATAGAATTTAAGGAATTTGGTGAGAGGATGAAGGTTTATGTTTAATTTTGGATGTTTGATGTTCGCTCTTTGACTTAGGAAGGAAATGATGACACAAATTGGGAAATGAGAGGTGACAATGGATGAAAAATGATGATTATGAGGACACAAGATTGAGATGATGACAACCAAGGAGACAACTCAAAAAACAAGATGATAAAAGTGATAGTGAAAATCGAGACCTTGGTAGATGAAGACAATGATGAACTTAACCTATCACAAAGGAAAACCCACCAAACTATAGTGAAAATCCAATGGACTAAGGTTCAAACCCACCATAGACAAATTTTGGCAATATAACAAGACCAAAAAAGTTAACACCACTAGACTTGGAGGTGAACTTGCCATAGTAAGGGTGAAACCAGCAAGGATAGACAACTAAGATTACATAAAGCACAACACAAATATGTCAAAGCAAAGATAAAATCTGTAGATTCTAGAAGCAAACCCATGAGAGTTGGAAAGATGATGACTATGCTAGGTATGTCAATCTAGCTCAAAAATAGAGATGTTCCCATGATACTAAAAAGAAAACCCATTGCAGGACAATAATGACTAAGCTTAGGTGAAATGTGATATTTGACAACTTAGACTAATTTTGACAAAAGATTATTTTTGACACAAACACATCAAGCATGAAAGACACAATTTTTAACACATCTAGGATAAAGGGGCCTATATTAGCCCAAGATGTTCCACTAGTATAAATGAGCCAAAACATAGAATTAGACATACATCCTAGGCTGGAAATGTGATACTACTTGTTGAATCCCCACTTGGACATCTCTAAATATTGAAAGACATTGGATAGATAGGGATTTTAGTGGAAATGGATCCCCTACCATGGCACACAGTTCTTGGGCATACCAAAATCTCATACCTTGAAGATCTAAATATCTTATGAACTGAGGGACATCTATCTCAACTATCAACAATATGAATTGGGACGACTTCAAAGCTCCAACCTCTTGCACCAGCAAGGAAAAAAAGGATTGGGGATACTAAAATATGGTTCATAGTGGGGGTACTTTCAAGGTAATTTTGTGGTTATACATGTGGTGGCTATCTCATACAAGAGATATCCCAACCTATATAACATAGGTTTTTACGCATCTGCCACACAAGAACTAGGGCATTTTGACTTTCATCAAGACCACAAATATATTTGAATGTAGATATTGAGAGAAAGAATTAGTAGAGCACAATGACACTAGTTGATTATGGATTTCAACAAAACAACAAACATTTATGTAGTGAATTTAAAGAAAGTACCGTTTAGGTCATTCCTTTTAGTTGGCCTTATTAGCTACTCAAGAGGTAGGTCCTCCTACATTAAAAAGTAAAAGTGAGTGTCCCTAACACTTTTCTCTCACACCCAAGACCATGAGAGCTAGGGGAGAGGATAGTATGTGTTACCAATAGTCCACTGAATAGGTGCAGAAAAGAGCCAAACACAAAAAGTAGGTTCTTTTCCTTTATGAAATTGAAGTGTTCCATTAGATTAAATCATAAAAACAATCCAAAGAAAATATTATATTCAAATAAAATATATGTTTTAAATATGCTATCCCTCTTTGGCAGTCCTACAACAAACTGTTAGTGTTTACAAGCATGGGTTCTTTAACATATAAGATAGTTGCACAAATGTTAGTGAAAATCCAATCAAACAATGGAAGTTATACAATTAGCAATGATTCGAAGAAATAAAGATTCAAGAAAATAATTATTAGAACACAAAGACCACAAACCTGCAAAAGCATAGTGCATTCCCATGGTTCCTTAGTCCATTTTGACGATTTCTTGGTGCCTTCCCATGGTTTATTGGTGCATTCCCATGATTTCTTGCTGCATTCTCATAGTTTCTTAGTGCATTACCATATTTTCTCAGTGCATTCCCATGGCTTTTGCAAAGAAAAATTATATATTTATTTATTTATTTTAATAAAAACCTGCTAGAGTTACCCACGAACCTGTCGTTTTAGATGGAGAATACATAATTTTAATTAAATAGTGCAAAAATACTACTTAGAATGCAATCCCAATAGAGTTACCCTCAAACCGATTGGAGTTACCCATGAACCCATCGTTTCAGTTACAAAATATAGGATTTCAATTAACCAACATAGGAAAATGTAGACAAATCGCAAAATCATTGGATTTACCCTCAAACTCAGAGGAGTCACCCTCAAACCTATTGTAGTTGACCATGAACCCCCTAGACTGTGAAAGTTGACCTATTGATGAAACATTGACCTCCAAAATTGTGTTCTTTCCTCCAAGCACCAAAACAACAAAAAAGAATTAAAATGACTCATGACGTGGGTCGCACCGGGTGTGCTAAAAAATGTGTGATGACAATTTGCATGCAAAATACTAATGATTTCAATCTAAATTAACTTTCAAAGCAAACATGCCAAATAAATCCAAACCAAATTCTGCTTCAGTTTGAGATTTCTTCTATTTGACATTCTCATGACGTTACAGATGCTTGATTTTTCTCCATGGTGAATGATGTAAAGGTGAGGTTGATGGATTATGCAAGGTGAGTGATTATTTTGGCTTTAAGATGGCATGAGTGTGCAAAAGTGGATGATTTGCTTGGAAAATGGAGAGTTTAAATAGAATTTGGCTGGGATTTGAGAGGATTAAAAAATGAGAGTATTTCCCTAAAAGAGGATAAGTGGCAAGCCTCAAGTTTCCTTGTCGAATGAGATTCCACACTTGTGCCTCAAGAAAGAGAGACAAGTGTCCTCAAGGAGAACACATGTCTATTTGGGAAACAACCACCCAAATTAAGTATTTTTTCCAAATATTAGAAAAATAAGGAATGTGCTCACACATGTGAGGGGGGAAGTTAGAAGGTATAAGGTTGATTGGGTTGATAGTGTTGGTTAGAACCCATGGGTTAGGCTTAGGACAAGGGTTAGATGGGGGTTTAGGTTAGGAGACACGTGACTCAATTAACTTATTTGAATTAATTAAATTCAAATAAAGGGAGGAAAAATGTGGCATAAACTAAATGGAATAATTATATTATTTTATTTAGTAGAAGAAGGATTTAAGGGGGATTAATTAATTAAAAGGTTAATCAATTCATTGGACATGTCTTTATTTATTAAATTAATTTAGCCAAAATGGATGCTATATTTAATTAAATAATATGGATTATTTAATAAATATTAGACCAAGGGAGGTCAATTTGATTAACTTAATTAGTCAAATTTAAGTGTCTAAACTTGGTTAATTAATTGCACCACAATAATTAACTTCTATATATTTTATTTAAGAGAAATATGAGAATATTTTATTATTTACTAAGAAAATAAAAAAGCAAAAATTTTAAATTACTCAAAGTGAGGATCCCTAATCGTATAGGACTCCACCATGTATTATCTCAAATTTATTTATTTAACATCACAAGTCAACCACTAATTAGTTGTGATAGATTGTATATTGAAGAGATGGATGTGGTTGTAGCATTCATAGACCATACTATTCTTTTATTAATTCAAAAATTGAGGTACATGGCACTCCATGGCCACCATGCAACTAGAAATCATATTGATCATTCTCAATCCATTTCTTATTTGGTCTTATTTGTGATTTTTTTCTCTCTAAATTTTGGCTTTTCTAAACCAATCATTATCTTACGTGGGAAATATATAAAAAAGTTAAATGTCTATCTATTGTCATTCATAGTATGTGGTTTGTTATTCTCCTACAATTGTAGTTTATTTTCTTGTGTCAAAAATTATTACAACCTTCTCTTCTTATTTCATCAACTCTTCTCCTCGTTTTATTCTTCTCCACCATATTTCAATTTTTTGTTTTTTGCATTTACCATATTAGAGAAATTGATTTTGACAATATAATTAATATATTAAAATAACAATATTCTATTTTTTAATATTAAAATAAGTAATAAGGAATAAAAAATTATAATATGGACAACACGCAATTGTCTAAAAACTTAGTAGTACATGAAACTAAAATAGCTCCAATAAGGTATATAAGCATAGAAAAACTTCATAGAAGTAATCTAAGGCATAACTAAAGAAACATTAATGAGGTTACAATCTAAATTTTAGTATTTTATGAACCTATTTAGAACAAAAATAATAACTTTTATGTAGTTGTAGTAGCTGGAACTTAATCCTATCAAGCTAGTTGTTGATCTTCCATTGTTATTTGGGCCTTCTTTTCAATTCAGAGTCCAAAAAATAGTTTGAAATATAACATCAAATTAAAACCTTACAATCTGTCCTTCCGAATGAACCTTATGGCTAGAATAAATAACCATTCGTCTACTTTCCTAAATGTTGAATAATATAATTTGCCAAATAGAATCATAAATGATACCTTTTTTAAGATTAAGTCCTAGAACAACTTCTTTCCAACATAAGTCTTGATAAAAAAAATAGATGGTAAATAATTAAAAATAGCATTCCATTTTTTTCAGCCCAAATATAATTACAAAAAAACTATTTAAGATTTTCATCTTGATGGAAAAAAAGACATATATCTAGTTGAACCATCAAACATTTCAACTTGTCTTTGGCTGGTAGTTTGAAATGTAAAATTTTCAAAGCCAAAATTTTTGCATTATCCTCTACATTGGAATGTCATATTTGATTATTCAAACTTCTCCAAGTCTTTTCCTAAAATTTGCAATTCCAGTTTTTCTTCAATCTTGGATTTAATGTCAAAGAAGGAAAGAGCCCTGAGTAAAAAAATTCCAAGGAAAATGGCAAAATAGGTTAGTATACAACCACCACCAATCCTTTGAGAAGTTACATTCTAGTGGAGTAAAAAATTCCATTGTAAGAAAACCAATGATTTAATGAAGATGAGAAACCCTTTAAACTTTTTATTCAACCCAAAGGTAGTTTCAATGACTATCCATGGAGCCTTATCTAAATAATTAAAGTCCCACGAATATTTGAGATGGTAGACACCTTTCTTATTAAGGTAATAGTCATGCCTTTGTAAGGAAACAATGAGAGGCTGCCATTGATGTTAGATTAGTTTGTTCCACCAAATCAAAGAGTTACTAAAACTAAAGCCATGTTGCAATGAAAAAAATTTATAATTAAAAAATTTCCAAACTTGTTGCCAAGCCTTCCAAACATACTGAAGAGGAAAGGAGGCTCTAATAAGAAAGCAAGGGCCAATATTTAAAATTTTATCTAACCATTTGATATATTGTTATTTATTTCTGGTAGAGGCTTGGATGACATGGAACAAAAGCAACTAATAAATATTTCCAAGGTTCATTTCCATTGATCTATCTAATTATCAATTAAGTATCCAAATAGACCACTTGGGAGTGGGGATCGAAAAGACCCAACCCACATTTTATTTTAGATTGGATATAATGAAGCCATGAAGTGTACTTGAATTCAACATTTCCTCTCTGATTAGACCATGAAAATTATTGAACAAGTTTGATGAGGCCATTATAACATTTTTTGAGGGCATCCAACAAGAAGAGTAATAAACATGTGAAGCCAAAATAATATGATTCACCACTTGGATCTTGTCATCTAAAGATAATAATTTATTGTCCCATGAGTATAATTTTGATTTGACCTTGTTGAGAAATCATTTCCACACATCAGAGAAATAAATTCTCAAAACAAAAGGAATACCCAAAAATATGAGAGATATAACCATGTTTCATCTTCTTCCAATCTTTAGGAATCCAAGGAGGGAATCGATTTAATTTTATCATGAGAATTTTTTTTATGATGAGATAACTTTGACCTAGGAACTAAACAATAAATATTGAGAGCATATGTATCATAAGAGGTCTCTTCTTTATAATTTTCAAGAAAAAACATGTTATCATTAGCAAAATGGGATTTTAATACAACTAGATTATTGGGGATGGAAATACCCTTGATCTTCTTCAATTGATTGTATGTTTGTAACAAATATCCCAGAGCATCAACTGCTAGTACATAGAGAAAGGGAGATAAGGGACAACCTTCTCTAATAGAGTATTGCAAAGGAAAGGGTTTAAGCAATTCCATATTTATTATCAACTAAGCATTGGCATCTACAAACATCATTTCAACATGTCTACACAAATTATAACCAAACCCCAACCATTGCAATATTTTGAGAATAAAAATCAAGTGCATTCTATCCTAAGCTTTATCAAAATCTAGCTTCATAAGAATAGCATTTTGGCCTGAATGTCAACCCCATTCTATAGTTCCTCATGCAAGGATGAGATTATCAAGAATAAATCTCCCACCAAGGAGTCCTGGTTTATTTAGGTCTAACAATTTTTTTAATGACTGGTTTAATCATGGCAACCAATGCTTTTGGAATAATTTTATAGGAAGTTTTAAGTAATGTAATAGGCCATCAACCTAAAACCATGTCCTCATTTTTTTCTTTCGAGATGAGTTTAAAAATTCCTTTGTTGATAATAGACCCTAATGTACTAGTCTCCACAACCTCTAAATAGAGAAAATAAAATTTATATTTAATATATTGCCACATGGTTTGATATAATTCTACTAAAAGTCTATCAACTCCTAGACATTTATTGGCTACCATAGAGAAAACAACATTTTCAAGTTCATTAATGGAAAGGTTGTGATCAAGAAATTGGCTATAATCCTTATCCAATTTCCTTAGAATGTGATCTTTTACAATGTCTTCCAAATTGGTTAGACATCATATTATAATATGATCATATTATTTCTATATTGAAATGAGAGAGAGAGAGAGAGAGAGAGAGAGAGAGAGAGAGAGAGAGAGAGAGAGAGAGAGAGAGAGAGAGAGAGAGAGAGAGAGAGAGTTACCTCATTTGAGCCTAGCCCCATTTTTACAATGTCTAAATGCGAGAAACCAAAAGTTTGAGTGTGTTTATGCCATCTTCAAGTAGATAAAAGCTAGCACAAATTACCATGTTGTGCAAGAGGATTAAGAAGATTTTAAGATTTTAAACATTTTAAAATAGAACTAGACTTGTTTATAGTTGTCTTTCAATTATACAAATTTAAAATACTTCAACATACTCAAACACTAATTTTTCAAATTATATAGAGAAAATTCTTACTAAAGAGAAAAATAAGCCTAATCCTTTTTCAACTCTTCGATCTATAGTTACTATACATGTAACATGCAAATGCAATGTGATTTAATATACCAGTGAAACATCTTTAGGATAGAGAAATAAATAAAACCAAGATGTAATGAAGGAAATAAATATATCATTTTTTTATTTTAAAAAGAAATATAATTACATCTATAATATAAAATAAATGAAATAAATTAAACATTATAATATAAATATAGTATGTAAAGAATTATATCATTAATATTTTAATAGGAGGAACCTAGTAGAGATTCAATAAAACTTGTACTTTCCATCTTGTACTGTAGTGCATATGTAAGTAATCACATTTGAGTTTAGTTTGAAGAGTAATAATTGAATAGGTCATTAAATTGAAATAAATGAAATTTATGTAAAAAAAAAATATCTATATAATTTTATTTGACTTAATATGTGAATTAATTTATTTTTTATGTGAACTTGATAAATTACATTAAGATATTGAAAATTTAAAGAAAAGTAATGTGGTTGTCAAATTATTATCAATATATGTAGACCCTCATAAGATTCTTACTTACATATAATTAAATATATTCGATTTAGTTTCAAGCATAACATATAAATTATATTTTGATTTTATGTTATCGCTCTGTAAGCTTATTTGTGGCCCCATGGATATTTAATTTTACTGCTTATCTTTGAAGCTTAAATTTTAGTTTTAGATGAAAAATTGTATGTAATACTTTTGGAGTAAATTTAGGAGAAATTATTGGAGGCAAATAAAAAGAAGGGAAAGAAATTTGTGGAGCCACATATCATTTTTCTCCATAAGCAGTGGCTGCTTATTTTCAGCCCCCCCCTTTTTTTCAAAAAGCTTATTTTTAATTTCTAAGCAGTAGCTGCTCCACTAAAATAGGGAGAGATTCCAATTTATCCAATTCCCCTAAATAAAAATTTGCATGAGGACACATCAACTGCTTAAATTTAAGCAGATAATGCACTTAAGCAGCAGCATGAGAACAGGGGGTTACTCTCCAAATCATTATGTTTTGTAATATTTTTAATCTTCCTAAGCATCTTCTCCCCCCACAAGATTGACAGTACATTAGCATATCCAGTAAAGAAAAGGGATCTACATAGAGAGGTTGTAACTTCCCCGTGATGTTTACCTTGATTGACTCCCCATTATATGGAAATGTATGTCCTAGAGAAATAATAAAATAATAATTTTTTTCCAGAAAATTGGACCAGTTTGATAACTGTTTAAACGAAATTCAGTCAAATAGAAACCAAATGAAATTCCACTTAACAAATTGCGCATGCGTAATCCTCTGTGATACCCTTTCTTTCCGTGTTCGGCAATTTCATGAATCAAACCATTTTTCTGTTTATACGACATCACACTATTTCATCCATTTTCTTGACAATTTGTTGGCCTGAAAAGCCCACAAGGGAATCCTATCGGTTAATTATAATATTAAAGAAATCTAGACAAAAAGAGGTCAAATTGCAATCAGCACAATCAGTGAAGGCAGGTAAATGAGGTTATCCGGGATTACATCGCACACAACCCTTCTATATCTCCAATAACATGTGTTGGAGATGAGCTTGGAAGCTTTCATTTAGAAGAAAAATGTCCTACGTAAGGGGAGGGAGGGGCGTTTCCATTAATTCCTCTATATGCAGATATTTGCATGGGGGTTGCTAATAGTGTGCCAGATTTTACAATCCCTATCACGAGTTCATGAATAAGTTTAAATCTGCAATTGTTTGTCAATGTAAATGAATCATGTACATATACCCAGATTTGCAGAGGGAGTCACTAGGACATACCATATATGCTTTCCCTAAAAAGAGACTTTCTAATCAATTTAAAGGAAGATTTTTGCTCTCTACAATTGAAATAAGCCAACTGTGTTTATATATCATGCATAAAATATTTCTGGACACAGAGTTTCACCATTACAAAACAAGAGTTCCTGGCAGCACTGACCTGATAGATTATATCTCCTACACAAATTAACAAGCTGACGGGCTACTAATGCTGAGGGTTGAGATCAACATTCGTAGAGTATTTAAAATATGGAATGTGGTATAGATGATATGTCATGAATGAGAATACGTTGAAGAAAGCAAAAGAAAAATATAGAAATTGTTCAATGGCAATAATATAAATTGTTAACATACATGAATCTTTATTCATTCAGACTGGATATCTGAAAAGCTTCTTGATCACATGATCAAAGATCACTTGATTGAAAGTTCGGGGACAAATAAAGCATTACAATGGTCTCAATAAACAGAAGTCTTAGATTTATCAAAAGAAATAGCCACATCCATACTCATGCATAATCCAATTAGAAAATTATATTTATAGAATTACTATATATAAACTTTACAAGACGACAGTTCTTCCTACAATATAGAAGAAATTACTATTCCAACACATGTGAGCACACATCATATGCTAGACGATGATTCAACAAATTCTGTTATTTGGACTGGTGTATCGACAGGAAAAGGCTGAGGAGGAATGATGATATCAACAGCTCCTTCCAACATTTGAACAACTCTATTCATAGAAGGCCGTTGAGAAGGGTCGTACTGAATGCACCACAGTCCTAACATGCTCAACTTCTTCGCTATAATAACTTCTTCATCATCATCTATAGTTTTTCCTCTCAACTTTTGAAATTCTCCCATTTCCACTTGTTTAAAAGCCCACTCTGGATAAGAAACTTTGCTAGATCTTGTTGCTTTTAAGTCAAGATTCTTTCTTCCTCCCACCATCTCCATCAGCAACATACCATAACTATACACATCTGATCTGTCGGTCACTGGCCCATTGGTTTTGGACCACACTTCTGGAGCTGCGTAGCCAGGGGTTCCTCTAGCACCTGTTAGAGAAACGTGGCTTTCTTCTCTATTTGTTAGTTTTGCCAGACCAAAATCTGCGACCTTTGGAGAAAAATTGGCATCCAACAATAGATTATGGGGTTTTATGTCACAGTGCAATATCCTATTTCGACATTCATCATGTAGATATGCAATCCCACGAGCTGTGCCCATTGCAATGGAGTACAACTGTTTCCAATTCAATAAAGTTTGATCATCCCCATGAATATATTTTTCGAGGGAACCATTGACCATATACTCATAAATCAAAGCTCTTTTAGACCCCTCGATACAAAAACCCAGAAGCCGCACCAGATGCAAGTGGTGGATCCTTCCAATGGTAACCACTTCATTCATGAATTGGATTCTACTGTGTTTTGATTTATCAAGAATTTTAACTCCTACCATACATCCATTAGGAAGCTCACCTTTGAAAACTGTACCAAAACCACCTTGGCCAAGTCTTACTGCAAAATTGTTGGTATATCTTTTGATCTGATGATAAGAATATCTAGTCGGAATCGCTGCATGTAAAAAGTTCTCAACTGAAGGTGGTCTGGAGTCGAGAGGATCCATAAAGCCTTCAATGTCCAGCTCCTCTTGCTGCTCTCTTTTCTTTCTATTAATTCTTCGGTAAATCAAGATGATGGTTGATATAATGAAGATACCAGATAGAACGCCTATAGCTGCAAAAAAGTTCATAGCGAATTGTAATGCGGTGATCTAGTGAATAAAGTAGCAGTCCATCGACCATTCAAGCAAATTTTACATGAGACAATGAATTTAAAAAGGAGAACTCTCCAAACCCCCATTTTGAAGCTTCACAAATTGGGGATTGGAAGCACAAGCGTTAAAATGAAGTCTTGAGAGCATGATAAGAGTCAAAATCATCTTTTGAAGCTCGTGGCTTTGAAAGTCATAGTTTGAACATTACCTGCTTTAAATTTTGAGGTCATCCACCCTTTCTTCTGGTCGAGAAGTTTTCCTTCAAAAGAAACGAAAATTATTTATTAGAACTCAACAAAAATAATGCTTTACTCCCAATTTCTAATTTACCTTCCAACTTCATAGCCCTAAGCAAAATAAGATTACAAGCTGATTTAAAAGTTTTCAACGAGCTTTCAATTTATTTTAGGTGATTATAAAATTTGATAAGACTTCAATTTAGGTTTCAACTTATGACTATTAAATTCTGACATATAAAGAATACCATCAGAGCAGTTGTATTTATGGGGACCGTCTGGACAAATGCACTCTGAAATTGTATAATCATGATAACATATCCCGCCTGATGTTTCACAAGAAGAGCACTGATCGCTGATATCCCATTTGATTTCAAATCCCTTGTGGAGGAGCTCCCTGAGATTTTTTTCATGAGTGATGTTGTAGCTTTTGTTGCTGGGAATGACAACGCTGTATTGGCCTCCACAACTTTTATAATCAGCGGATAATTGAGAAGGATAATAATATGTTGCTAAATTCCAAGGAACGAAGTAGCATAAATCATTTCTGCTTCTGCATTCCAAACATTCGATGCTCTGGATAAGGTTGCTGTAGGCAGGTTCCCTATTACATATAATAACGGTTCCCCATATGTATTTATCAGAGAGATAAAATTCATTATCAAAAAAACTAACATCATTAAATGTGGCAGGACAACCATCCAAAAGGTTTTGATCACAAGTGACCTGAATGGTTCTGTTTGTATAGGATGATTTTGTGATCCTTCCCACTACCCTATAAGTATCTCCCTTACATAACCCCTCCATAAAAGGTAAATCTAATACAGTTGTTTGATTTCTCCTCCACTTGGTAGTAGTATGGCTGCAATCGTTAAAGGGATATTTAATGACGGAATGGTTACATGCATAAGGACTAGAACAGGTCTGATATGAAGGATACGAATGAGAGTTGTTATTTAAGAATACAGGAAATAAAAATATAAAAAGAATAATACAGGGAAGCACGATCGACAAGAGACATCTACAACGAACCCAGCAACGCATGTACAAAGAAGAATGGCAAAGAGAATAGATACAGCCATGAAAACTAAAGGACTCCATCTGTTGCAAATTATCAATCCATAAATTCCTCATCCGGACTTTATACAAGATGGAAAAGAAGGAAGACAGAAGTAGCGAGTTGAGGAAGGAACAGAGAAATAGTGTTGTAAGAACAAACGTCCTTGACCAGATGCGATGGTATACAGCTGTAAATTATCGAGTTATTGCTTTATTGAACAGTAAATAATTATATTGCTGAAATTCAATGTGAACAAAAATTCTTAATAAAACTAAAGAGTGTGTATGGAACAGTAATATGATATTAAATTATTTATCGAATGGAATCTTATATGAAAAAGATGTCTTTCACTTTACTAAAAATTCATGTTAATCGTATTGCTTCACTTAATGAGATTCGAGATGAATTCAGTGCTTTCTTTAAAGTTGGGGTATTCTCCCAATCGGCATAAGACATTATAACATAGAAACCGCCTTAAAAATGACATCGCATATACACATTACCATACAATTGGACCAATCAGCTATGTGAGTACATTAATGCTGAGAGGATCTAGTAAAGAGGCTGTTCTTCTTAAAAGTCACTGTTTCTGTTTTCCTTTTCACTGTGCACAATTCCTTTACGTTTCAAATTCTAAATTATTCAAAGGGCCCAAATCAAAATATGGGCATCCCTTAATACAAAGATAATGAGCACTCTCCTCCCATTTCCCACAACTTTCTTGCGTAGACTTTCTTATGCAAGTGGCCGCCTAAATCAAAACTCTTTCACAATTGTTCGTTTTAACCAACGAATAACCAAGCAAGGATAATGTAGTTTTTTCGACAAAATTTGAAACCAATAAAGAAACCCTAGATGTGATCATGGTAATAGATATAAACTCAATGGTTTAAACAACTGCTAACCAATGAAGAAATCCTACAGATGACCAAGTAAAAAACACAATCATTTATCAGTCCTGCCTATTTGCAGGCGAAGACTTATGGTTTTTCGTCATTCATATTGGTATCAATATTGATCAGAAACCGTGTCATTATATGATAAAGCATATTATTTATTCATTTTTATTTTATTTTATATCTATATATATATATATAGACACGTACATATAATTATGTCTGGTAAATTTTTTAACATGATCGATCATGTTGGCAAGACACATATAATTATGTCTGGTAAATTTTTTAACATGACTGGTGATGTTGGCAAGACACGCCCTTTGGCTTTACGAGAAACACTTTTGACTGGAGCTATGAACCGGTGAGGCCACAAATGGTGGACCTCATCCCCACTCTTCACTTGATCAAACCCATGAGCACAACGGCCCAGCAAAAGCACATGGCATGCAAGCTCAATGGCCCAACAAGGGTTTGAACCTTGGTGGCTGTTTCCAGTGACACTACACGTCTAAAGACAACAACACACTTTGTTTATGCAAATGATCTAAAAATGAATATGGCGGCTAGATTCCGTTTAGAACAAGAAGTCAAAGTGTTAGCATGTGAGTGATACACAAATAAATCTTGATTTTTTATTCTTTTATGTGATTCTTCAATTATTACAATGAATGCACTAAAATACAAAAGACACACTAATAAATTACCTTGAAAATGTACTTGGTAGTATGTTGTAAAGAACTATTTAAATTTAAAAATAATATTTTTATAATAAAAAATAAGTGTGCCGCTAATTGCAATTTATGACATAGATAAGAATAATGTATTATTAAAGGAAACCAACTTTGTCAAAATTACATTTACATCATCTAGTAGTATGTGTATGTATTAGGCACTCTACTCAAAATAAGAATAAAACTAAGTGATAAATGACATGTGCATACAAATATTAGCATTACATTTTTCCCCACTACATGTGAGTCTTAAAATGACCATGTATCTCAAAGTTTATAGTATATTTGTGAAACATGCTTATAATATGTTGTCATTGGGTTCATAAGAAATAATTAACTTATTACATGATATTGTCATTTTCATTCACCTTTTGTGTATGTACTTTGCTTAAGATTAATTTACATAAACATATGTTTTTGTTTTCATATCTTACACAAGAACAAAGTGAGAAGATATCTTGCCCTGTAGAATTAGTCGTATCTATAAGACAATGAATTGGGAAAAAGAAAAGAAAAAGTAACTTACATAAAAAGCAAATGTAATCTAAGCATGTACTCATTTTAAAATCATATAAAATATATGCATATATAACCATGTAATTAAATAATCATCAAATCATATGGAAATGTAACCATTTAGTAATGGGAGAAAACAACAATTTGTATAAAGGAGGCATCTTCTAGGAATGTGAGATAGAGATAGTATCATTGAAATTAGAATGTTGCTCTTAACATGCATACTAGAATCATCACTCAACCATCAATGAGATAGAAGCATCCACACAATAAAATCAAATACTAGAAAAGGAATATTGTTAGAAATTAGTATCTTAGGATAATAATCATAATAAACAAGATCTAAAATAAATGCATTAAGAATCAGGATGATAAATCAACACATTACACAATATATATATGGGGAAAACCCTTTTGGGTAAACAACCATATAGAGCATCATTTTATTAAAACACTTACTAATTTAGTATATCCTAAAATAGATAAGAACATGGGGATAGTCCTCTAGTCCTTCCACGTGGTGAATAATACCTCTTGTGCATAGTGATGCACCTCACCATAAAGCTTCCAATTCACACGCCTCTCAAATGAGAGGGAACCTCCTTAAATATAGGAGTAAGGGTGACTTCACTAGTCACATCTTTTCAATAACTCCCATTCACAAATAATTAATAATTTAATGATAATCAGATTATAATCATTTCAAATGGGATATGCTTATAAAGAATATAATATATAAGGTTTAATAACCTTATATTAGAATGTTATATATAATTTTTATAGGAATGTGATCCCTAATAACATTAAGTTCTAGCACTCCCCCTTAATGTTAATAGTGGATCACATGTCAATTTTTATTAGAAAAAATGAAGTACCCCAAGAACGTAGGTTATCTTTGATAGTAATAAGTAGGGACAAAAATATATGCCAACTAAAGGATTACACGTTCTAGACTACATGAAATTCACCTTGTCATACTTTATAATACTACTATTTGAAAAGTGATGTTATGAGGTCATATAAAAAATTATAATAGAACGCAGTCTCCTCAAATTAGCCTAGTCAAAGAGTTACAAGGAGAATAATTTACAATATGCCCGTAGGACTTGAGCACAAATGTACCTATACGACATACTAATGCTTACTTCCAATATTCAAAACAAAAAGGACTTTGATATGCCTATCTATAAGCTTAAAAGACTTATTAATGTCTATATAGGTCTTATTTCATACCTATTAGGAATTAGTTAAGCCTACCTATAGGATTTAAAACAAGGACTTAGCCACTATGTGGTGTCATTACCATGCAAACTCCCTCTCACTGACATCACCTAAGGCCAAGAATTATTTAAATTTCGAGCATATATTACCTAAATGTCTTATAAGGTCTTCATGTTCAGTAATGTTATTGATACATAAGAAATTGGGATAATAGGATAGAGGAATTGGCTTTCCCAAATGAGGTACTAATATGACACAAAAACCATAGCCAGTTTGACATCTAGATCCATCAAAGATCAAATCCCATCAATTATCCACATCGAAAGGAAAGAGAAGATCATGAGGAAATGTCTATTGATTAGGAAGAGTGAACTGTAAAGGATCAACTATTAAATGATCTATTAAAGGTTCAACTTTAATCATGTTTTGAGAAATAAACTTAATGTAAAATATAATTAACAACATAACCCATTTAGCTAGGTGTCCTACAAGATCGTTTTTGGAGAAAAGACGCTTCAATGAAACAAATTTAATGATAACATGTGTCTTGACATTAAGAAAATAATATCTTAACTTTTGAGTTCCAAAGTCAAAACCAAAACATTATTTCTCAATTGCAGTATATTGGACTTCATAATTGAGTAAAGTGTGAATTATGTGAAGAAAGGACATTCTTTACTAGCACTATTATTCTATCCCAATAAAGTTAGAAGAGAATTGGAAGAAGCAATAATATAAAGAAGAAAAGAATTATTAGGAATGATAGGTTGTGAGATAGGAGGATCAACTCACTAACTTTCTAAATCATCAAAGTATTTTTGACAATCTACATTTCATTTAAAAGTGCTATCCTTTTTCAGCAATTTTGTAAAAGGAAGGGTTTGATTTGTGAGGTGTGAAATAAAGCTATGAATAGCCTAAGTCTTTCCTTGTAAGCTATGAAGTCAAGAAATATTTCAAGGAAGTGGCCTATTAACTATATCATTAATTTAGAAAACAATGATCGACTCTATGTGGAGAGAAATTTGGAAGCCTGATTTGGGCGGGAACCCTATTCAGGCCCTACAATCTAGGACGCATCCGGTAAGGATGGATCACATGATGTCTCTAAGACTGTAGATCCTCAAGCGGATGGCAAGGATCGAGTTATCAAGGACCCACAAGGGGGTGACAAACCCTTGGATCTAGGTGGAAGGGGAACAATATGGGCTAGAGATTTCACAAGACAGGGACATAATCAGGTGGACACATCTCATCCCTGGTCTTCCTTGTTTGATATTAAACCATGTGGGAAGTCTTCTCTCCCTGAGGTATGCAACATTTTTTATCCTAAGAAAGGGAGATTTGCAATTGAAGTCTCGGATCCAATGATCGACCATAACATTGCTTTGATGCCCCTGACTTTGGTAGGTAAATTCCTGGGACCTAGACCAAATATTGATGTTGTTAGGGAGTATTCTAGAAGAAAGTGGGTTCTTAAGGGTTAGGTTAAAATAACTACTATGCCAAAAGGAGCTTTCTCCCTCAACTTTTCTTGTAAAGAAGATATGACTAAGATCCTTTGTGGGGGTCCTTGGGTGATTGGGAAGACTGCTCTGGCACTTTAGAAGTGGTCGCCATTGCTAGATCTTAATGCCCCTTCTTTACTCAAGCCCCTATGTGGGTTAGGTTTATGGGGCTGCCCCTAGAATTTTGGGTGGAAGATTTCTTTAATAGGCTGGCCTATTCCTTTGGTAAACTCCTCTCCATTGATCCAACTACAACAACTAGAAGGTGACTAACCTATGCAAGAATTTGTGTGGGAGTATCTCAAGGAACGGATATGCCACTATCCATAGAGATTAACTCTAGGCTTGGGAAATAGATCCAACCCTTAGAATATGAGAGTGTCCCTTTTGCATGCTTTCATTGCAAAAAAGCTGGACATATTGCCAAGAAATGCCTTCTATAGGCTGAAAGGGATAAAGCCATGAAAGACAAGAGGATGCAGTGGTAAAATAAAAACACCAACAAGAAGGAAAAAGAGCTCTGGAATACCATCATCCCTAATTACTTTGATCAAAAGGAAAATGACAATATGTTTCACTTTGAGGAATCAAAGAAGGATGAGATAGAAGGTGACCTGGCCAAATCTGATGAAGGAGAAAAGCCTAGCCCGAATAATGATGAGCAGAAGGAAGATGACCTAGAGGAAGGTGAAATCCATGTTGTTATGCAAGCTAACAATGTAGAGGAGAACTCAAAATCTGTTACATGGGAATCGTATATAGATGAGCCTCGCCCGAGATTTGAAGATGACCAACAATGCAATATTCTTGGTGGAAACTCCTCTTTTGAATCCCAGAAGTCTGTCGAGAATGTTAACTCCATTTTGTTGTTGTCTCTGACAACATCTCTTCTCAATATAAGTGCTAAATGGGCAGATGACGAGGGAAAACCTAATGCTTGGCAAAAAGAGCTTACCCAAAACACTATGGATGAAGAAATCCAGATCAATGTTGTCACACAAAAAAATCGGGCAGGAAAAACGGGCCCCAAAGCTACACCCCAAAACACTCCTGTGAAAACTAGGGGGAGGGCCAAAGTAGATTTGGGTTCAAATCTAGCAACACTAGGAAGGAGATCAACTACTCAAATGAGGGACTTGGAAGCTAGCAATAATATAGCAGATTGTACCCAGTTGACTATGCATGAGGTATGCTCTTTTAAATAAAAATGAAGATCATTTAATGGAACATTCATGGACTTAATTGTTCGCATAAACAAGAGAATCTCAGGAACTTAGTTAGGGATTAAAGTTGGATATTTTTTTGATTCAAGAAACTAAAATGCATAAGGATAAAATGGAAAAAATCAAAGTGTTTAAGAACTGCGGTGATTTTGGGGGAAGTGCAGAAGGTGCCTCTGGAGGTATTGCTCTCTTTTGGAACCTTCAACACGTCCAGGGGAATCTTGTTTGGCTTGATAATAATATGGTGTTTGTTAGATTTCATCACATTAGAGATGGGACTATTTGGCTATTATCTAACATATATGCCTCGAACTCTAAACATAGAAGAAGTTGATTCTAGAATAAGTTAGAGGCTATCAGAGCTCAATTCAATTCTGAAGGATGGCTGCTGATGTGGGACTTTAACACTCCCCTTAAGGAAAAGGAGAAATTTGGGGGGATTCCTTTCCACATCGATAGTAGAATGGAGTTGATGAACTTCATTAATAATCAGGGGCTCCACAATGTGGATTTGTAGGGTGTTGATTATACTTGGACTAATAGAAGATCTGGCTTTGAGCTTATCCAGGTGAGACTTGATAGAGCCCTTATCTCTAATGATTGGTTCAATCATTACATCTGTTGTTTGAATTATTTTCCTCGTATTGGATCAGATGACTACCAAATTTCTTTTGTGGTGGATCCTATTTGTGGGAGGAGGAATCACCCCTTTAGATTTGAAGACATGTGGATGAGTCACCTCAAGCTTGAGGAAGCTATTAATGACTAGTGGAACATCCCTGTGAAGGGTTCTGCCATGTTCTTTGTGGGCAAAAAATTAAGGCATGTGAAAGATAAGGCTAAAATATGCAATAAGGAAGTGTTTGGTGGTATTTTGTCCTCTAAATCCGTGATCCAGCTTGATCTAAAGGATATACAGGCCAAAATCCAAGCCAATGGGCATAGTGAGGTTACTATCACTTCTGAGAACAAGATATTATCTAAGTATCATGATATTATTAAAAAAGAAGAGATATTTTGGAAGAAAGGATCCTATTCACTGTGGCTCAAGGAAGGTGATAAGAATACAAGATTATTTCATATGACTACAATGAAACACAAGGAAGCTAATAGAATATAAAAAATGTCCATAAGGCAGACTTTGTCCCTTGAGGAAGATGAAATAAAGAAGGAAGCTAGATACTACTTCTCGTCTCTGTTGAAGATGGATTGCAATTTGGATAAAAGTGCTCAAGATTCAGTCCTTGCTACTATCCCAAAGATGATTGGGAGGGACCAAAATAAAATTCTCTCTGCTATCCCTTTTGATGTTGAGATCAAGCAAGCCGTCTTTTCTTTCGAAGGTAATAAAGCCCCTTGTCTAGATGGTTCCCAATATTATTTTTTCAGTTGTTTTGGCACATTATTAGCCAGGACATTGTTAAGGGTATTAAAGAATTTTTGGGATCCAAACAGATTTTGAAGGAAATCAATGCCACATTTTTGGTCCTTATAGGGTGCTGATTCTATGGAGCTCTTCAGATCGATTAGTTTTTGAAATTTCTTTTATAAGATAATTTCTAAGGTTCTCACCCTCAGATTGCTTTCTATTCTTCCAGTCATTATTTATCCCCAACAGACTAGATTCATCCCTGGTAGGCAGATTCTAGATTCCATCATCTCGATCCATGAGGTTATTCACTCCCTAGAAGTTTCTAAAAACCAAGGTTTCCTGATGAAACTTGATATGTCGAAGGCCTATGATCGATTGGACTAGTGCTTTCTTCTCAGAATCCTTCAAGCTTTCAATTTTGGTGAAAGAATAATTCAAGTGATCTCCAAACTGATTTCTACTCCCTCTCTTTCAATTGTTATCAATGGTTCTCCCACCCCCTTCTTCAGGTCTTCAAGGGGTCTTAGACAAAGATATCCTATTTCTCCTATTTTATTTTGTATATTGGCTGAAATCATGGGCAGATATATCAACAAACTAGTTTTTGAAGGTCATCTAAAAGGTGCTAGACTATCATCGGCTGATAGGATTTCCTCCCATCAATAATTTATTGATGATACAGTGCTGATGGACACATCTACTATCAAGGAAGATAGAACTCTTAAATCAGTTCTGGTTAGCTATAGCGAAGCCATGGGCCAGCTGATTAACTAGATAGAAAGTTCCCTCTTTTTCCTCAACACTCCTAAAGACAGGCAAGGGAGAATTGCTAGAATTTTGGAATGTCAGACTAGCCAGCTCCCCTCTATCTACTTGGGTCTCCCTCTATGAAGAAAGACCCATGAGACTTTTTGGTGTAGCTTGGTAGATAGATTCCACAAAAACTTAGCTGGCTAGAAAGGTTCCCTTTTGAGCCAAGCGGGGAAAATCGAATTACTAAAATGCTCCTTCCAGAGTCTTCCTGTGTATGCTCTAAGTTTGTTTAGAATTCTGACCAAGTTTGTTGAAGCTATTGAAAAGATTCAAAAGTCCTTCCTCTGGTCAGGGTTTGAGGAGAGGAAAAGCATGCCCCTGATAGCTTGGGACAAAGTCTGTAGACCAAAAAAATTGGGAGGCCTAGGTCTCAGCAACATTACTATCATTAATAAATCTCTTCTCGCCAAACAAATCTGGAGATCATTTGGAAAAAGAAGTGAATGGAATTCTATCTGTAAAGCCAAATACATGCAACCTCAAACTTCTCTTGCAGATTTCTTTAACTTGTTTAAAGCCCTGTCTGGTTCAACAATCTACAATAACGTTGACCAAACTAAAATGGTCGCTGAATTAGGAAAAAAATGGACTATTGGTAATGTCAGAAAAGTCAAATTTTTGAAGGATTCTTGGTTGTTAGAGTCCCCCATTTCCAACAAGGTTTGTTTGTCCCCCTTCATCTCTGAGTGCAAGGCCATATTTGGAACCAAGGTGGTTGACTACTAGAGGAATAACCATTGGGTGAACCTGAATTCCATAAACCTAGCCCTCAACTCGATTATGATTCTTCTTAATTCTATTTTAATGGACCCCTTTCTTGAAGACAAAATCATTTCGGTGGGAACTTCCTCTAGTAATTACTTGGTGGCTTTTGTTGTTCTTTTGTTGTCCCATGCCCTTGACCCTCCCCCTTGCTGGTCTAAAGCATGGATTCATGATCTTATCCCTAAGATTAATATACTTTTTTGGATCCTACTGCATAACAAAATCCTCACCACTGATAATCTAAGAAAAAGAGGTTTCCATTTGCTTAATAGATGCTACCTTTTCCTTAATAAGGAAGTGAATGTTAACCATATAGCTATTCACTGTCTCTTCTCTCATTCTATTTGGTCACAGATTATGCAGCTTTAGAACCTGAATTAGGTTTTTCCTACTTCTATTCAAGAATGTTTCACTAGCTGGAGACTCCCCTCCTTGAACAATTCCATCAAAAAGATATGGGACCTCACCCTGCCTCATCTAGTTTCGGGAATCTGGAAAGAAAGGAACAATAGGATTTTCTGAGACTCCTCCTCCTCTCCTAAAGTGGTGACCAATAAAATTAGATGAGCCATTCTAGAAAATTTAAAACTGATAGCAAACCTCTTCTTTGCAGGAGCAAGGATGAGTTGGACCTCTACAATAACTCAAATTTGTTTGTTGTTATAGACAGAGAGGGAAAGAAAAATAAGAAAGAAATTAGTAAATGGTCCTTTCCTTCGAATGGATGGATTAAAGCTAATTTTGATGGGGTGACCAAGGGAAACCTAGGGCCGACTGGGTGTGAGGGAGTGATAAGAAATGAATCAGGCTATTGTATTGCAGTGGTGGCACTCCCTATGGGATCACAGACTAACCACTTAGCCAACGCCATGGCTTCCTATCAAACCCTCGCCCTTGATAAATCACTAGGATGTAGTAAAGTCTGGATCGAGGGAGATTCCAATAACATTATTAAATGCCTAAAGGGCCTATCCCTCCCATCAAGTTCCATAAAAAATATAATATCTCAATCCAAGGAAATAATTAAGTCTTTCGAACAGTGTGTCATCTCTCATAATTATAGAGAAAATAATACTATGGGTGACTATGTTGCCAACATAGCTATTTGTGGTGATCATATGTTGAGTTGGAGAGGTGAGCTTGATCTTCCTCACAATGCCCATGCCATCTTAAATTATGATATAGTGCATGGAAATGAGAAAGTAATAAGAAAAAATATCAATGTACTTACTGATTAAGAAGGTATGAAGAAGGAATCTATTTTCTATCATGCAATATGTGAGTCTAGATGGTAGATATTCTCATTTATATGGTTATCACTTTGTGCTTCTAAATCATTTTTGCCATAAATACCTGGTGTCTATTCCCTTCTATCTGTTTAGCTCTCTTAACACTAGCATTAAGGATTTTAGGGCAAATCAGGTTAGTAACCCTCTGATGCATGAAGGGTTAATGTTACTTTTATATAAACATGTCAAGGCCTCCTCTATACAACATTCTATTACTGATATTTCAGATTTGGATGACAAATCTAAGAACTTAGAAGATAGTAAAGATGTGGGGTCTGCTACAAAGTGGGAAGAAGAAGGTGATAAGGTAATCCCTGCCAAAGGTTCTAGCAAAGGGAAGGACAAAGATATTGCATGTGGGTTTGGGAAAAAGAAAGATAGAAAAGGGGTTAAAGGAAAAAGGAGCAAGGTACAGGAAGAGGATAGTTGCTTTGAAGATGATGAAGAGGATGATGAAGGGATGGAGACTGACAGTGATTATGTGATGCCACTGCCTAAGAAGAAAAATGAGTGAAACCCTGTCATCACCGCTATAAGCCCAGAGAAAGGGAATGAGTAACTAAATGTCCAAACCATTCTTCCAGACCCCATTAAAAGGACAGGTAATGTTGAAGAAGAAGGAAAGACGGCGAGGGAAAGTTATACTCTGCCTCACAATGAAACCTGAGACAACCTTGCCCTCAAATTCAACAATGATAGCAAAAATTCTCCCATTACCATGTTGCGCACCATGAAGAGAAGGATTATGGAGTTTAGCAAAGTTACTGATTGGGTCTACTCGGAAATGGGTAATCTGAAGAACAAACAGGAAGAATATTCTAGGAAAGTGAATACCTTAGAAGCTGTTGGAACAGGCAAGCTCAATACCCTACCCCACTACCTGAATGATCTGAAAAAATCCATAAGAAACACTGAGGCTATCACTAGTGCATATGGCTCCCAATTTAAGGCCATGGAGGATAGATTCAATGAATTGGAGAAGTGGGTAATCAATCATTGGAAAATCCTGAAGAAAATTTGAGAACAAAGCCAAAAAAATTTTAAATCCTCTGTCGATAGCTTCAAGTAGCTCCATTAGTACTAGAGCAGCTCCATCAGGAAAAGAACACAGATGATAATACCGAGGAAAAGGCTTTGATTCTTGAAGGGGGTAACTGGTCACACAAAAAGAACTTGGGCAACCACCAAGAAGATGACCCAGCAAGCCAAGGAGTTGGAGGAACTAAAGAGTGATGTTGCCTCCATGATCCAAATGGAGCAAGAAGTTGTGGAGCTTATCATAAACCTATCTTAGTTCGATGGCTTGTGGTTGTCCCCTGGTTCTTTCTATGTTGCCCCTTTGCGCCTTTTGGCATCGTGTTAGCTTTTTGTCTTTGGCAGCTGTATCTTTTATCTGTTTTTCTCTTTCTAGTTGAACTTTAATGCTCAAACTTTTGTTTAACTCTCTGTAAATGGTTTTGGGGCCCCTCCAAAACCTTCTTTTCACTAAATAAAAAAAAAATCATAGCATTAATTTTATTTGTTTTCACCTCAATAACTTCATGCAAAACAATGAACACCAATATTTTGCCACTATCAACACCAAAAGCAAACTTTTGAGGATTCAAGCATATGCCATATTTACAAATACATTCAAAGATTTTATGAAGCATTTTGGCATGATTTTGATGCACGATGGACTTGGCTAAGATATTATGTAAATAGTCCTCCAATATTTCATGTATGTAGTCATGAAAGATAAGAGACATAGGACATTGTTAAATTGCACCAATACTATGATACTTTCATGGGTCCAATACTACGATACTTTCATGGGTTCATTAGGTCATTGATGAATTAGAAGTTAACACTAAAAGCCTAAATAAATCACAAGTCCTAATACATTTCTCAAGTGTATTATTATGCAAACAATAATGCTATTAGTGTTGTCTTATGTCAAGAAGCTAAACTCATTGCATAGTTTAGTGATAAGTTGAATGAATCCAACAAGATGAGTTTTTTAATGATTAGTATTTTTATTCTATTTTAGAATCCTTTAGTAATTTGATACAATATGTGTTATGAATGAACTTTCTTTTACGTATTGACAATTTAAAATTAAGATCTATTAAGAATCAAATAAAGTTTAACCTAAAGTATATCAAATCAATAGAATAATTTAAATTCTCTTTACTTTATAATACTTAAAAATTAAGTGGGTACTTGATTTCTTATAGAAATTTGGATAACCTATCTCACATTTGGAGGTCCCAATTACCCTTTTTTCCTAATTACATTTACGATATGTTTTACCAATGGATTATATCTCTGTAATGATAATATCTTATGAATTCAATAATGTCGGCACTCCTTGAATATCAACTAGAAAGCATATTTATCCTTCTTATTTCGTCTTATTCGTGGATTTTTTCTCTCCAAATTTTGGCTGTTCTAAAATGGTCATTATCTTGCATTGGAAATATACGGAAGAGTTCAATGGTTATCTGTTCTCCTTCACAGGGTGTGGCTTGTAATTCTCCTGCAATTGGACTTTGCTGTCATGTGTCCAAAATTATTACAACTTGCTTTTCCTATTTCGTCAACTCTACCCTTCTCTTTATTCTTCTCCACCAATTTTCGTAAAATAAAAAAATTCTTTGCATTTACCGTATTAGAGAAAATGCTCTCGATAATCAAAGATATAGATTAAAGTGAGAATATTGTTTGCTTCACTGACTAGATACAGAATTGCGATTATAAGTTACAGGGGTGCTTGCCTTTCAAATTGGAAACTAAATAGATTTTGTGAACTCGTTTTGGATTATATTCTTCATTTTTTAGAACATCAAAGTGTAATTTTTATAAATTATGAATAGCATATTTTCTAACTTAAGGTACATTATTAGACATCTTAACAATATTTATGATTAATGTTAAGTTATTAGCACTTAAGACATAAATTTATAGCAATCCTTTTATATTTTTTCATTTATATTTCATGTATGAATTAGATATATTAATGTAAAACAAAAATAACATCTTTTCATTGTTCTCTTTGAGGTATACCAAGTAAGACACTAGATATATCTATTATAGTAATATTGGCATAAAATTGTATTTATTAAGGTCTTCCTTTCAATTTCAAAATGATACAAACAATGAACTAAACATCATTCCATTTACCATCCTAATTGAATCCTCAAAATGTGCATAATTGATATGTATAATGTGACTCTTAAAGATGGTCTTGAATACATAAATTGTATTAACATGGATTATCATGAAGAAACTGAGTATTGGATGTGCAATGTAAGTGTTGATACACATAAAGGATAGCACTAATTATTTTATGGAATTTCCTCATTACAAAGTGTAATCAATGGTGATAGAGAGAAAGATGTGACATTAAATTCAACATTTCCTACAAAATCATAATCCTATTCATCATTTTTTATTTCTTCTGCTTTGAATGAATGCTTTTGAAATGGATTTTTGTATATTGGTAACTGGCTATGAGGAGGTTATATTGGAGTATTTTCATTAGAACTAACTCAAGGGTACACAATATACTAAGAGGGGGGAGGGCGAATCTGTGTATTCCAATTTAAACTCAAATTGAATACTTCTTCAATCATAAGTTATAAAATATTAATGCAACTTAATGCAATCTTCCTAATGAGCTGTAATTAAACAACATGATAGAATACACATCCACACAAGGAACGCTAGATATACATGATTCAAACTAAAGACGAGAAAAACCATAGTGAGAATAAATTTTTGGTTCTATTTCCCAAATCTAACCTCACAAATAAATAAGTCACTTACAATCATGAAGTAGGCACCAACTTACTAGCGATACCGACCTCCATTTGTGTTTGAAGGCACAAATCCAAAATCTCTGAGAACCAACTTAGTAGGTAAGGCACTAGTCCTACCGATTTACAAAGATATGGTTTGCAAACATTTAAGAGTGAGTAGATAGCTTGCACTTGATTTTATCAACATTCAAATTTTTGCTCACAAAACATATGATCTTTTGGTAATGGTGTACTTTGAGTAAGAGGGGTAGGTGGTAGCCATGGAAAATTTAAAATCTCCTTCGCAATATGAAATATTTAATCAATTGGTAGTGGATATCTCCCCATGGCAATTATAGCTCATCTATATTGTACCTGTTCTAGTGCCTTTTCATCTTTCACCTTCTTCCAAAAAAAATGAGATGTAGTCTTCATAAACTTATTTTTGGCTTAGTTAGGGCACTTTCTCACCTTCACATTTTAGCCTATCTACTTGTGCTATAGGTTCCTCCAAAACCTCCATGCTTACAACCCAAACCAAAAAATTGTCATTCCTCCAACTATTCATAAATTGTGATGATAGGTCTTTCTCACTTCCCTTCATGACTTTAAAAATGGTTCTATTCAACCCTTATTGAAAATGTTCTGAACTTGTGTTTTCCTTGGTGGCGCCAACAATGAAAGAAAACTGAGAGGGCAGGGGGGGTGAATCAGTTTTCTACTGGATCTACAAACTCAAACATAAATGCAAATTGAAATAACAACACACAACACCAATATTTTGACGTGGAAAACCCTATTAACAGAAAAACCATGGTGGGAACCTACCCACAATAAGATGCTACTCTGCAATAGTATGTGAAAATATTATAATGGGGAATGCACCAACATTCAAGCACATTGCCTAGAGTTTACTACTTAAATATAATAACCTGGAAGGCTACAAACCATGGGGAGGTCTCATTGACTTACAACAAGATTCAGACTACAATCTAGAAGGAATGAATTGCAATAATAGCATTTGCAAATGCTTGATAACAGTTCTGGTTAAGCACAATTGTCTTCTCTACAACACTAATCTCTGCTCAATAACAATGATGAAGGATGAATCAATTGTTCACACATATACCACTCTCTGATAATGTAGACCAAACCATGATACCCAAATTACATGACTATATCACCTATTTATACAATTCACAAACCTTGACAACAAAGTCGACTAAACCCTCAACTCATAGTTATAAAATTACATCACACGATACAAAGATCGACCATCGGAAAATATAATGATATACATGACATAACATGGAACTAAAACAAATTCTCAAATGCTTAATACCATCGGTAATCATGCCAAGATCAACCGCAACATGCTACACCACCAGGAAAACTACATAACACAAAAAACATTGCCGAATTAGTAAAATCACAAAGAACTCGCACAATGATCAATATAGATCATCAAAATAAATAGGAAAAAATTATGACACACCAGCAGGCATGTTAGAATCATTAGTAACAGTTATACCAACACCATTTATCAAATCTTCATTGATCAACATCTGAACCTAAAGAATACTCAAACAATAGCAATTGTCACAAAGAAAGATGAATTCCAAAGCACCAAATCACAAACCATCTAAAATAAAGATACACAAGACCATCCCAAAGAATCTCCCAAAATATCAGCTTGAGATATGATCACACTGAAATATACTAGAGGAAATACTAAACTCTATCAAGCACTGATCAAAAAAATAAACTGCAAAACTAGATCATCTGATATGATCAATTAAGCTTTCCAGATTACCAAAAACCAATATAGAAGAATATAACAATACTATAAATACTCCATACACCAAACCATGATCCCAATAATCCAATCTCCAATCACTGGAGCAGGAATATGTTGACATCAATGACAACAACATATCCTAGCAACAACAATGTCTAATAATCTCCCCTTTGGCATTGATGGAAACATATGAATTTGAAAAACAATCAATACAAAGAAAGAAAACATCTCCAACAAACTCCCCCTGAGATTAAGTTGATAAAAAATAAATTCACATGCATCTCTCCCCCTTTGCTAGCAATGCCAAAGAGCCAAAAATAGAGAACCAAACTTACTCTCCCCCATGGGTGAACAAATCATGATTATCTCCATCTTAAACAGATAACCAATCCATCAGACTACTCCACTAGAGGACAACCACCAACTCATCAATCTGGATAAAAGGATAAGACTGTGAAGTCCATCAGATTGATGAAACTCGATGCATCTAGTTTCTATCAGGAGGGGTAGATACCCCAAAATTTATCTCTAAAATAAACAAATGTATTTGTAGGCAAACGCTTAGTGAAAATATCAGCAATTTTTTATTTTGTAGATACGTATTCGAACTTCACTTCTTTTTCATTGACCTTTTCTCTCAAGAAATGATACTTGATTGATACATGTTTATTCTTTGAATGTTACATCGGGTTCTTTGACATGTTTTTCATTAAGGGAAAATAGGTTTTGAGGGGACCAGAAACCCTATACACCAAGCTTTGAAGGGACCTGAAACCCTCAGATTTTGCCAGGATCTAGAACCTACAAAGAATGTTCTACCAGTAAATATAGGCACATAAAATTAGTAGACCATATCATCCAATCTAGCAAGTGCCAGTCAAAAGCCACCTTTACCACAATCAAGAAAAAGCCAGCCTCACTAAAAGAAAATCATTATAAAATCTGTTGACAACACAGCCTAAGCCTATTAGTTAAGTTTACGAACCCCCTCATCCCGACATTAGGGATTTTTTAGGTTCCCCTCCCCATATACATAAAAATCAGGCAACAAAAGGCTAACCTATCCCTTAACCAAAACCCAACACAAACTAAGCTGGGCCCTTCAAAACTGTCAGCATCCAGCCAAACATTAAAATAAAAAAGGGGGTTTTGAAAGGATCCCCTAACCTTCCAAATGGGTTTTAAAATGGCTCCCAAAATCATCAAACTGAACAAAGAAAACCATAAAAGAGCCTTCAAAAACCCCACCTCAATAGGGAAAAGAGAAAGAAAGGCAGCCAACCTCCCATCCTTGGTTCTCCTGCAGAGACAAAACTGGGCATCGACAACCCTATGCAAATCCAACCCACACTCCACAATACTGGCCAAAAGACCAAGAAGCCCCTTAACCACTCGATCACCATGCAACCACTCCATCTCCATAGGAGGGAAAATTACCTCAAGAGGAAAACCATGGAAACAAACAACAAGAAAACAAGCCCTCAGAAAGATACCAGCAAGAGAAGCATTGAGGGTGCACACCGAAGAATCAAGTCTACTGCAAGTGTTCAACTCCATCACCAAAGGAACAAACCCCACATCAAAAGTGGGAAAAAGGTTCATCAAAAGGAGAAGCCACACCAACCACAACATGAGATCCAACTAGCCTCTGTCAGGCAAAAAAACCTCTGAAAATGAAACTCCGGCTCTAGCCCCAGAGAATATCTCCACCTCAATAGGAGATAACACCACCATCACAGGAATAGAGAGCAAAAAAGGAAGCCAAAAAGATATTGTAACCATAGGAAAATCCACCCAATTCCAATCCACCTCCATAGGAAAGGAGAACAACTCATAAAGAGAAGCAGGGGTAAATATCTAGGAAAAGATAGTGATAGAGAGGCTGAACAGAGGTCCCACGAAAGGCCCATATCGCACAAAACAAACCCCACAGAATAGAGGACCCACAAAAGGTCCAGGTCACACAAAACAAGCTCCAACCCAGCAGGAACCAGCAGGAGACAAAGCCTCCATCGCAAGGTCTCCAAATGTAGAGCACACACTAGGGCAGCCCCTCCAAGCACTCGAGACAATGACAGGGAAGGGAAGATGGGGGCCCAAGTGCCAAAGAACCTCTGCCAGCCACTCCCTACTGCATATAGCCCTCAGTTTTTTCCCATCGCCATTTGCATCTCCATTTTCCCCACTATCATCTATCGTCTTTGTAGAGCCGCGATCCCCCAAAACCCTAGCCGAGTTTCCTAATGCTCTCCTACCCATCATTTCCCTATTGTATATTGGTTCTTTGACATGTTAATAGAACTCAAGTTATCACAATATATGACAATAGGCTCATCATAGATAAATTTGATATCCTTCAAAATTTTCTTCATCCAAACTACCTGAGTGCAGGTACTAGCAGAAATAATGTACTCGACTTCAATAGTAGATAAGGAAACTGAATCCTATTTCTTACTAGCCCATGAAACCAATTTCTTACCCAAAAAGAAAGCACCACCAGAGGTACTCTTTCAGTCATCAACATCACCAACCCAATCAGCATTAGTGTAAGCACATAACATGAAATCATCATTCCTCCGATTCCACAAACCATAATCCATAGTTCCTTTCAAGTATCTGAATATCCTCTTCACATCATTGACATTAATTACTTTCGGATCAACTTGATATCTTGCAACCATGCACACAATATGCATAATGTCTAGTCTAGTTTGAGTAAGATATAGCAATCGACTAACCATAGATCTATACAAAGAATTATTAGTTTCAGAGATTGATGAGTTTTAGATAATTTGCAGCCAGCCAGCAAGCATAGGAGTTCCAACCGGTTTGGATTCATCCAACCCAAACTTCTTTAGCAATTCCTTCACATATTTAGTTTGAGATATAAAAATACCTTTTCCAGTCTATGAAATCTATAAACCTATGAATTTTTTTATCTCTCCTATCATAGACATGTTTCAAATTCTTTCTACATATCACCAACAAAATTCATGCTCAAGTTATCATCTCCTCCAAAGATAATATCATCAACAAAAACTTCAAGAATCAATATGTTATCATTCTCAATCTTAAAATATAGGTAGCTATCAATATTACCTTTATAAAATCCTAATTTAAGCAAATACTTATCCAATCTAGCATACCAGGCTCTAGGGGCTTATTTCAATCCATAAAGTGCTTTGTTTAGTTTACATACCATGTCCCCATCATCTGATAATGAAAATCCATCAGGTTGCTCAATCTAGACTTCTTCCTCAAGATCACCATTCAAAAAGGCTGACTTGACATCCATATGATAGACCTTGAAAACTTTATAGGCAACATATACAAGCAATAGTCTAACAACTTCAAGTCTAGCTACCAGAGAAAAAGTCTCCTCATAATCAATCCCTTCTTTCTGTGAATAATCTTTGCATACCAATCTTTCTTTATTTCTGACAACCTCTCTAGCTTCATTCAATTTATTCTTGAATACCCATTTAGTACCAATAAAATTCATATCTTTAGGTCTAGGAACAAGCTCCCATGTGTTATTCTTTTCAATATGATTCAATTCTTCTTCTAGAGCCCTCATCCAATTTTCAACTTTGCAAGCTTCAACAACATCCTTAGGGTCAATTCTGGAAATTGAACATACCTCTTCAGCATCTAACCTTCTTCTAGTCATCACACCTTTATTTCTATCTCCTATAATTAGATTTTCTCAATGCTTCAATCTTACATAGCTCAAGGTCTTCTGATTATTCTAATTTTCAGGTTCCTTGACCTCTCCATCGACAGTAGCAATATCAAGGTTAATTGTCTCTACCAAATCATTATGCTTCAATTCTTCAGTTTGAATAGGATTTAGAACAATGTGCTAACCATCATCATATCCACAAGCTCTGAAATCTTTTCCCTACATCTCATCAACCTTCACATTTTCACTTTGCACTATCTTTCTTAGTCTCTTATTGTAGCATTGGTAGTCTTTTCTCTTTGTTGAATATGCTAAGAAAATTCCTTCATCACTTCTTGCATCAAAATTTTCTATATCCTCATCTCTCTTGATATAATACTTTCTACCAAAATTTCTGAAATATCTCATAGTAGGAACATGACCAAACCATAGCTCATAAGAAATTTTACTGGTATCACCTTTTATATGAACTCGGTTGAATGTGTAAATAAAAGTGCTAACAAATTATCTCTAGTAGATCTTTGGAACATTCCCTTCAATCATCATAGTCCTTGTGGCATCCAAAACAATTTTGCTCTTCCTTTCAACAACTCCATTCTACTGAGGGATTCTAGGAGTAGATAATTGTCTTCTAATCCCATGCTTCTCATATAATGAATCAAACTCACTAGAACCAAATTCTCCTCCTCTCTTAGATGTCAAACATTTTGCCTTCAATCACGTCTTAGTCTCAACCTTTTCTTTGAGTATCTTGAATTTATCTAATGCTTCTGATTTCTCCTTCAAAAAGGCAACCCACGTCATCCTCGAATAATCATCAATTAGTAACATAAAGTATCTATCAACCTACACACTTCTAATATTTGTAGGTCCACATAGGTCAGTATGCACAATAACTAGCAATCCATCAGATGTACACTACTTTCTCTTGAAAGAAATTCTTGTTTGCTTACCCATTTAACATTCTTTACATACCAGATAAATAGGCTTAACAATTTTAGGCAAAGGGTGAACTCACAATACTGTTCCCAGTTTTTGACCAGCTTTGACACTTAGATGAATATTTTGAAAAAAACCTTCACTTTTTGATACATATAACTTTTAAACCATTAAGAATTTGAAGATGATATAAACTAGTGATTTTTATCATCTTGTTTGTAGATTCTAAATATATTTTTTATAAATTTGTTTGAATAAAATTTAATTGCTTTTTCCATCTCCCTCAAAAACTAGTTGTTTACAGCAAACAACATTTTTTAAGAGTGATGTGTATCCCGAAACGCATAATTTTTTTTTCTATAAATGATAAAAACTTAATTCTTTTGAATTTTGGATTGTAACATCAATACCCAGAGCATGCACTTGGTTTGATAGTGATATGTTTAATATTTTTTTATTTTATTAATTTTTGAAGTTCATCTAATTATAATTTGGATATAGGTGTACGTTTGAACACATAAATTGTTCTATATATATCAAAATTCAATTTTCTTTTTTTTGTTAGAAAGAAAACACCAATACCTAGTGCATAGATATTTTTCAGCTTTTTTATGAAATAGTTTACTATTTTTCCCAATGCATTGAACAAGGAAGTTCATGTTCGGTGAAAAACCTACATTCATAAGAAATAAAATAAAAATATATTAATGAAATTAAATATATTAAAATTTATTCTATTTAGAAAGCTTATAATAAGGACTAAATACTTTTAAAAAAAAACTTTTAAATGAATTAATTTGACCCCCTAAAAGCTAATGTAAAATTGGTTCTTTATCAGCATTTGATAGATGTAAAGGAGACTCCATTGCGAGTATGATTTAGAAGTAGAGAGGTTCTATCCAAGAAATTTTGATCTAAGAGGCTTTGATTTAACTCTCTTCAATTAATTACTTGAAATGGGACCTCTTAAAGCTTAAATCATTATATTTTTAAAAAAATGTATGATTTTAGCAAAAATCAGGACGTACCAAAAAGTGGGAACTAGCTTTGTGAGTTCACCCCAAATCTCTAATAACTTGTGTAGAAAAGATCTTAATCATTGAATTAAAATTAACATGACATATTTTCCTTTGCCACAACCAACTTTTATCAATCTGAGCACCCAAGCAACTTTTCTCACCAGCACTCAAATGAAAGATATTACCATCAGTCTTAGTTCCAGATGCAATATCTATACCAAAGGCATTTAGGATCTTGCATTTTCCATTCTTGAATTGTAAATCATAACCTTTGTGAACCATCTATCCAACACAAAAGATTATGCTTTGAACCTTCAACATACAAGACATCATCAGTGTTATGCTTACCATCAAAGGAAATAGAAGCTCTACCATGGATGACATAGGCTTTGTCATCTCCAAATCTTACTATTCCACCATCACACCTTTTCGTATTCATAAATTTTCTTTTATCACTGGTTGTATGATGTGTATATCCCTTGCCAATCACCCATTCATCTTTCTCTTCAACTTTAACAACTAAAGCTTTCTCCTCAATAGTGCAACTTGTGAAATTAACAGGTACCAGTCCGTCTTCTTTGATATAAATAAACACAACTTCGCCTCCTTCCAATTCTTCATCTGTAACCCCTTCATCAGCAACATAGTATCAGTTCTTCCAATTATTATACCTCCTATTATGTTTGTAAGGCTTATCATACTTCTCATGCTTCTCATATCTATCATTTCTATCATGTCTATCAAATTTGTCATGCCTATCATACTTAGACATTATTTATGAGAATCTAGAAACAAAATGTCCTACCTTACTCTACGAGAAATATTTCAAAGGAAATCTTCCATCATACTTACCAGCTCCTTTAGGCAATCTCTGAGAAATCAATGCTTCAATCTTCTCCAATTATCTTTCTTTCTCTTCCATCTCTCTTCTCTCTCTTTCATATCTAGATATTCTACATTCTTCAAGATCATCCTTCTGCTTTCCAGATACAAATGCTCTAAATGTTGTCTTAGACTTTCCATGCATTTCATAAAACTCACTAAGTTCAAATGTGACAATCTTTCCAACCAACATGTCTCTTGTCACAATAGTCACACTTTGGATCTCATCAATAGTAGCTACCTTATGCTTGTAGGCAAGAGTCAATGATCTCAACACCTTAGAAACAATTTCATCTTCTTCAAGGGTTCCACCAGCATATCTGATACCTAGAACAAGGTCATTTACCTTAGCCATGAAAGTGTTTATGTTCTCATGATCTCCCATCTTCAACATCTCATACTTCCCTTTCAAACTCTATGACTTAGAAATTTTGACTTGTTTATCTCCTTCATACAGGGTCTCAAGATTCTCCTAGATCTCATGTGCAGTCTGAAGCCCCATTATATTTGTCATTTTTTAATTAGTCGGGGTTCTCAGTAATGCTTCCTTAGCTCTAATGTTTTTTTCAGCTTCCTTAATCTCATCTATAGTAACCGATCCATTCGGAGGAAAAAAATAGGAATTCTTTGGAATCTTCAAGTAATCTTCTCCAAGACATCTCAAGTGCACCTCCATCTGGTTCTTATATATAGAATAGTTACCTGCATCAAATCTCAAACTCTCCTTCTTAAAGATAACATTTCCAGTTCGAGTTGCCATCCTAGATGTCCTCAAGCAGTTAAGCTTCTTTCAGAGGGTCTAGATTTGATACTTATTGTTGGCAACAACAATGAAAGAAAACTAAGAGGTGTGGTGAATCAATTTTCTACCGGATTTACAAACTCAACCATAAATACAGATCTATTAAATTGCAGCAATAAAAAGGATAAGAAATTTGAGAACACAAAAAACAATACCAAGATTTTGACTTGGAAAACCTGGTTAAGGGAAAAACCATGGTGGGAACCTACCCACAATAAGATGATGCTTTGCAATAGTATGTGAAAATATTGCAATGGGGAATGCTCTAGCATTCAGACACACTACCTAGAACTCACTTCTCAAATATAATAACCCAAAAGGCTACAACCCTCAGGGAAGTCTCACAGGCTTGCAACAAGATTTAGACTACAATCCGGAATGAATGAAATGCAATAATAGCATCTACAAATGCTTGATGGCAGTTCCAGCTAAGAACAATTGTCTTCTCTACAACACCAATCTCTGCTCAATCACAATGTTGAAGGATGAATCACTTTTTCACACATATACCACTCTCTGATAATGCAGCCACAACCATGATGCCTAAATTACACGATACAAAGATCAACCACCAAACCAATATAGTGATATACATGACATATCATGGACCTCAACTGAATTCCCAAATGGTCAACACCACTGGTAATCACATCAAGATCAATCGAAACACGTTACACCACCAGGAAAACTGCATTACACGAAGAACATCACCAAATGAGCAAATCACCAATAACTTGCACAACCATCAATGTGGATCATAAAATAAAATAGTACATAATTAGGAAACACCAATTGGAACAATAGAATCATTCGTAATAGTTGTAGCAACAACACTTATCAAATCTTCAACAAGATGGTTAGTCTGGGATCCCAAGGGGAGATATTTTATATTGTTTCTTTAATTTATAAATTTAAAATGCATGAACATCCCCAAACATTAATATTTCAAATTGTGGGGAGGAAAACTAGTAAGAAAAGCATAATCTCTGTAATCTCTTCCATTTATAAGGATTATATGTGTAACATGTAGATGAACTTTGATTTAATATACTAATGAAACTTTATAAGTACAGTGATATAAATAAAAGTATGATGTAAGGAAATAAAAGTATCATTTCAGTATTTTTAAAAGAAATATTAAGTCATGCCTGTAATAATATGAAGTGAAATAAGTTAAAAATTATAATATAAATATACTTTGTGGAAAATTATATTGCTAATATTTAAGAGGAGAAATCTAGTACAAATTAAACAAAACATGTATTTTCTATATTAATGATAATTATATTTGAACTTAGTTTGAAGTGTAAGAATTGAATATGAATCATTAGACCGAAGTAAAAATTATGAATGTACAAAATCTATATAACAATATGTAATTAGATATATAATATATTTATATATTTTTATGTATATTTGATAAATTATATTAAGATATAATATATGAAAGAAGAGCAATGTGAATGTCAAATTGTTATCCACGTATGTACACCCTCTTAAATTTCTGACATGCATAAAGTTAACTATATTTGAGTTTATTTGAAGCATAATATATATATTAGTTTTTGATTTTGTGTTAGCCTTTGAGCAGAAAATTGTCAATTGCACTCCATATCTTTAAGTTTTGTAAGCCGGTACATTGGTATATATGTTGGTCTAAAGTAAAAGGATCTATATTGAGAGGTTATAACTTTCCAAGATGTTTATCTTTACCTCTTAGAGAAATAAGAAATAATATTCTTTCTTTGGAAAATTGGAGTAGTGTGAAAAATGTTTAAACGAAATTCAATGAAATTGAAACAAAATAACTTTTCTTCTGTGCTGGACAATTTCATGAATTAAACCTTTTTTTTTTTCTTCTACAACATCACACAATTTCATGTATTTTTACCACTTTCTTGACAACTTGTTGGCCTTGAATGAACACAAGGAAATCCTATCAGTTAATAGTAATTTGAATTAATTTAAATATAAGAGCTCAAAATGTAACCAACACAGTCAGGGAAGGCAGGTAAAGTAGGTTATCCAGGATTACATCACACACAACGTATCTTTACCTAAAGTAGCACTTTGGCATCTATGATGTAGATGAGCTTGGAAGCTTCATTTAGGAGAAAAATGTCATATGAACCAGTAGCTATAGTAGTAGAGAAGCCGAAGCACAATTAGGAAATGGCTTAGAGCATTAAAATAGGATTTTTTTTGCAAAATTTATTTTAGGGGAAATTAGGGATGGGAGGGATGTTTATATTAATAATGTACTAGATTTTTAATAATGTACTGGATTTTACAATCGCTATGAGAAATTCATGAATCTTTTTATATCTGCAATTGCTTTTCAATGTAAATGAATCATGTACATATACCTATGTGCACAGGGATTCACTAGGACAAACCATATATGCTTTCCTTAAAAGGGACTTTTAAATCAATTCAATGGAATATTTTTTCTCACAACAACTGAAAGAAAAGAACCATGTTTATATAGCATGCATAATATATTTCTAGACATCAAGTAAGGTAGCTTGAGAAAACAAAACGGAGTAGACCCAGAGAAACCAAAGAATCCAGAGAATGCAGAGGTCCCATAGAAATCAGAGGAATTAAAGCAACATCATTTTTAAGAGGAGTGATCAGAAATGGAACTCGACAGACTTTCCTTCACGTTCGATACAGTTGGGCACCTCCTTCAGTCGTAGCTCTGGTGCCCCTTGGCGAGGAAAACAACAAAATCTTTCAGAAAACAAGAATAATAAAGAATAAAACTACAGTAGTTTGAAATGGAAGAACCATGGAAAGCCTCTAAATGTTGGTTTTTCTCGACATCCAAGGTCCCTCGCTTCCTAGAATGATGTTTCTTCAAAGTTCCCTAGCTTAGACTCTTGGGCAACCAAAGTGGCAACAGGTCCAAATAGCATTCCTCTTCAAACTAGGAAGCCCAAATTTGGTCCATCCAAAGGGGCCCTTCCCTACCAAAAAATGGCTCATTCTCAATGCCTTCATTCCCACTTCAGGGTTCCCAGAGAGCCACCTATTCATAGAGATCATGGGGTTTTGGGTTTCCAAAATTCCTTCCCTCCGACGGGGAGTGAGCTTTTTGTCCTTCCTTCGGATTCTCTAAACCCAACAATTTCCTGCCTTAATGAGAATGCCCTTTTTTCTCAATGGTCTATCTATCAAGGGGACAACAAAGAAATCATGTCCTGGTTGACTTCATCTTTCCCAAGAATGATCTCAATCAGACCATTGCAGAATGATTTTTTCTCTTTAGAATGTGCGGACTCTACCCTGAAAGATGCTATCATCAATGGTATCCCTCTCTTTCTTCAAGGTTCGACCTTCCACTTCCTAGATTGGAAACCAAGCTTCGACCCGACGAATCACATATTTTATAAATCTCAAGTATGTATTTCTCTAGTTTGTCTTCCATCTGATTCTTGGTGTTCGGAGACCCTTTAGAAGATAGGAGATGCCTTAGGATCTCTAGTGGGTATTGAGGAAGACTTCCTGAATGGACTTAAGGGGGATGTGGCTAACATCTATGTGGAAATAGATTTAGAACAAGGCTTTTACAATGAATTAGAGATAATCTCAGAGTTGGGTAGATGGAAGCAGAAAGTTCAGAGACTGAGAAAGGAGACTCCTAGTAAATGCATTATTCAAAATCAAATAATTCACAACTTCTCTATGCCTATAGCTAGAGGAGCAATCTCTCTCCTTCAAACAGTTGTTGTTCCAAAAAATAACGAAATGAATCCTCATCAGGAGACGGGATTGACGTCTCCAATAGAACCATCTGGTTTAGATGCTATTCTAAAAAATGATGAAACAAACCTTTAGATGGAGAATAGGGGATTGGCATCTCCAATAGAATTGCCTATTCCTGTAGCCTCATTCTCATAGATGATTTGATCACAAACTTTAAATCTTAGTCTCTCCCAAGTTCAGGTTCTCCCTCTTCTCCCCACCTTCCTCCATCATTTCCCTCGCTCATCTTGTCCTCAATAGTTAAGATCTAATCCAGGAAGATTGTTAGGAATTTGTTTGGACAAAAGGAAACCCCTTCTCTGATTAGGGGATCCTTCAATATATTTTCTCAGAATCCTAGAAAGGTTTCAAAAAGAAAGAAAAAAGTTAGCCAAAAGTGACGACCGGGTGCTCCAGTTTTAATAGAATCACAAAAATAATTTTATGCCTCTAGCTAACATTTTATAGGAGGAGGATGTTATTGCTAAAGACATTAAAAAAAACATGGAGGTTGAAGATGATCTCTATATGGAGGTTGAAGATGATCTCTATCTCTCAGATGGAAAGATGTCTCTAGTTAAAGTCCAAACCAATTCGCCTCTTAGCCCTCTACCTCCCCCCTCGAAGGTCCCCTCAAAGGATCTTTCTAATTGCTCAGCTTCCCCATTAAATGATCTTCTATCATCAAAACAATACTTCAATCTTGGTTGAACTCCCTAATCCTCTCATGATATCACCTTCCTTGATGCCACATGATTTGGATATGCACCTGGATCAAAAGACTCAGAGACTTCTTGCGGATTATGTGATTGATGATGAAGATACGGATTTGGTCCTGGATACTCCCTTGGCCATAATGTATTTGAAGATCAAGGAGAAAAGGAAACTGAGACTAAACCAGTTCTTAGATGGAAAGGGGAAACTTGATTTCGGCTCCTCTCCTCCCAAGAAGGGTCGCAAATCTTTAAATGAAGTCAGAACTCAAGAAGGGGAAGTAGAGAGCCAATCCAAAATCACAGACCTTTGGAAAGTAGGGAAGGGAAATACCCTTCCTAAACAACAATGAAAAATCCTTTCTTGGAATGTTAGGGTGTCTCAACACCCCTAACAAACAGAGGTTGATCAAGAGAAGGATTCTCTTGGTCAGCATAGAAGTTACCCTCCTTCAAGAAACTAAGTTAGATTACCAGCAATTTATTTCCTTTGGTTTGGGAGTAAGCTCCCTCTTTCAAGCCTCCTTTCAATCAACAGTTGCTTCAGAAGGGGCCTCTGGGGGTATAATGATAATCTAGAAGCCTTCTCAAGTTCATGTGAAAGGTGTTGCTTCTAACATAACTCACTACTAGTAAAGATCACTCACCTACAAACAAATATTTCATTTTTTATCATCCACTTATGGACCAACATCTCCTCAAAATAGGCAGCTCCTCTGGCTATCCCTTGATGGGGTCATATACCAGCTTTTGGATCAACAACTCATCATAGGAGGTGACTTCAATGCTATCGAGTATGTGTCAGACAAAAGGGGTGGTAGTATTAGGTTACAAAGATCTCAACAAGATTTTAATGCTTGGATAGATAGGAATGGGTTATTAGATATTGACTCAAGGGATTCCTTTACATGGACAAATAGGAGAAAAGATTTTAGTAACATCTCAGAGAAAATTGATAGATTTTTATGGTTGGTGGATCTCAACTCTTTTCCCTTCTTCTTTGAGTGTTCATTTCTAGCCTGTTCAGGATCTGACCATGTCCCCATTATGCTTTCCCTTCAAGGTGTATCTGACACCTCCAAATCTCCTTTTAGATTTGAGAAAAATACAAATTATCTAACCTTGATAAAAGAATGGTGGAAACAATAAACATTTGAAGGCTCCAAAACTTATTGGTTCATTTCAAAGTTGAAATATGTAAAAAGAAAGCTTTTGCAATGGAATTCTCAACATTTTCAAACTATCTTTTCCTCCAAAACCTCTTAAGAAGAGAGGTTGGATGTTCTAAATGCTAAAATTATTTCTGAAGGAATGGATCAAGACTCCTTTGAACAAGAAAAGAGTCTGCTCACAAATTATGAGGATATCCTATCTAAAGAAGAAATTTTCTGGAAGAAGAAGTCTAGAGAAAATTAGCTTCAGATGGGTGAGAAGAATACCAAGTTCTTAAATAATGTGACAAAGATTCGTAGGAGCATGAATATGATCTTAAAATTGCATTTGAATTAGAACCAAACTATAGAAGACCCTGAAGAGATTAAGAGAGAAATAATCTCATATTACTCTACTCTACTAAACAATGCAGAAGGTTCCCACCTTATAGAGTAGGGAAAGTTCTTGGCCTTGATTCCAAAGCTCATCTCAGATAAACAAAATCAGAAGTTAAATGAGAAATTTTGACTGGAAGAAGTAACTCAAGCTCTTAATTGGTTTCCTTCTAGAAAGGCTCCTAGCCTAGATGGATTCTCTATTGACTTCTTCAAAAAATGCTGGCATATTTTGGAACAAGATCTTGTTGAGGCTCTGTAGTTTGCAAGAAGATCAGGAAACTTGCTCAAAGAAATCAACAATATGTTTATATCCCTTATTATAAAAAAGGAGAAAGCTTCTAAATTAGGAGACTTCAGGCCTATCTCACTCTACAACACAATTTAGAAAATCCTCTCAAAAGTCATGAAAAACAAACTAAAGCCCCTTATGGCTTGCATTATATCATATGAACAGATTGGATTCGTCCCTAGCCGCTCAATTCAGGATAGTGTCATTGTGGCCCAAGAAGCTATCCACACTCTTCAAACTATGAAGAGACCAGGTATGATAATCAAATTAGATATTTCTAAAGCTTATGATAATGTGGATTGGCGATTATTATGCAAAATAATGCAGGCTTTTGGTTTTGACAAAAAATGGATCAACTGGGTTTTTGAATGCATTTCTACGCCCAAATTTTCAATCTTGATAAATGGGAAGCCAATAGATTTTTTCTCCTCCTCAAGGGGCATCTAAAAAGGAGATCCTATCTCTCCATTTCTCTATATTATCATGGTGAAATCTCTAGGGAGGGCCATTAAATCAAAACAATCTAACAACCTTTTGGAAGGAGTCAAAGTAACCATAAATTTGGTTGTTACACACCAACAATTTTTAGATGATAACCTTTTTCTGGCTACAGCAAAAGTCAAGAAAGAAATTCAACTAAAAATTCTTCTGGAATCCTTTGGGAAGGCTTCTAGACAAATCACCAACAAAGAAAAATCAAAAGCTTTATTCTTGTCCACCCCTCCCCCCGTACAGGTTAAGATCCAAAGAATTTTGAACTATAGATCAGGCATCCTCCCCTGTATACATCTAGGCATTCCAATTGACAAAGGACTGAGGAACCCTAAACTTTGGGACCCTCTAAAGCTCAAGATGGATCAGAATACAAACTCCTAGAAAGGGAAATGGCTTTTATGGGTTGGTAGACTAGTAATGCTCCAAGCAGTTATTTCAGCCCTTCCCATCTACCTTTTAATCCTTCTTATCCTAACTGCTAGTGCAAATTCCTTCATCATCAAGAAGACGAGAAACTTCTTTTAGAAAAAAAACTAAAGAAAAACAGAAAATTGCCCTAATTGTGTGGGATAAAATCATCAAACCTAAATCTTTGGGGGGTCTAGGAATCAAAGATCTTAAATTGCAGAACAAACCCTTAGGAGCTAAACTACTTTGTAATTTCATTAAAGATCCCAAAGCAACATGGGTTAGGATGATGGAAACTAAATATCTAACAGATGGGGATCCTCAAAACCTCCTTAGATATAATTTTCATCCAAAGGGTTCTAGAACTTGGAATTTCATTGTCTTGTAGAAACTTAATTGTAGATTCCTTGTCTTGGGATATACATGATGGTTCCTCTTGCCACTTTTGGGAAGAGTCATGTGAAGGATACACAAGCATTGAAAGTTCTCTTAACATTCCAACAGCTAAGCACTAGCCTAAGCAACACTGGGGATCCTGAGTTAGTGACTATATAGTTTTGGAAAGGACCTCTAGCATGCAAGGATGGAGCTGGAAGCCTTTGGAAGGATTGCCTATTCCAATTTCTGAAATCAAACAACTTTTAGACCTTATAAGAGTAAGAAATATTAATCCTAGAAGAGGGAAAGGTACTCTTATATAGGCTTGTTCAAAAACAGGTCAATATAATGCTAAAGATGGCTACAGGGTTCTAGTTAACTTTGGGAATCAAGAGGAACAAGATATTCCAATTAGGCTCTTTTGGAGCAATAAGATCATCCCAAAAGAAGGAATCTTTGCATGGTTGGCCTTCAAAAAGAGGATTCTTACTGCAGAAAGATTTACTAAAATGGGCTATGAAGGGCCCTTGAGATGCATCTTGTGCAAAGTGCATGCAATGATAGTTGATCACCTTCTCTTGAATTGCCCCTTTGCCTCAAAATGTTGGCGATGGCTTTGTGCAAAATTGGAGTGGATATCAACCCTTCCTAATGATATAATCTCTCTTTTTCAATGTTGGCTTCTTCCTTCTAAGGAAAGCACTTTAAGCTAGATTTTGGAAATTTCTCCTTCCTGCCTTGTTTGGGAAATCTGGAAAGAAAGGAATCAAATACTTTTTGATAATAAAGAAAGGAGATTTGAATGATTTTTAATCTTAATTGAAACCTCATTTATTGAGATAGTAAATTGCAAACTATCTTTCTCAATAGTTTCTTCCAAAATCTTTTCTTCTTGGGATGCTGGTATAGGAAATAACTAGCAAGGAATCAAGATTCGTCCTCCATTTGGGAAAAAACTTAATCATCGAAAGGAAGCTATATGGTACCCTCCTAAGCAGGGATGGTTTAAAATAAACTTTGATGGAGCCTCCAAAGGTAACCTAGGTCCTTTAGGTATAAGATATGTCATTAGAGATTATTTAGGGTCAATTATTGGAAAAATGGCCAAGCCATTGCCATCGAGTACCAATAATATAGCAGAATTCAAATCTTTGTTGTTAGGCCTACTGGATTGCCTCAATCATGGGTTAAGAAACATCATAGTAGAGGGAGATTCAGAGATAGCAATCAATGCAATCAAATTGAAGAAAACCCCAAATTGGCAGCTACAAGCAATTCTGGATAGCAATATCGACAATCTCGATATATTAGAGTAATACAAGGTTAAACATATCTACAGAGAAGTGAATATAGAGGCAGATGCTCTCTCAAAATCTATAGCAGAAGACATTTCTTTTCACTGGTGGGAGAAAGAAGGCAATTGCCAGGGCTAACCTACAAAGTATTTCCTTTATTCGCTAAAGATTCTATCAGAGGTAGACTTTAATTTTAAAAACTGTAGCAAATGGCTCTCCATTTGTCTGGCAAGAGCAGGGAAAAAATTTTGAAGGTCAACCTTCCAAGAGTTAATCTATCTTGTCCAGTAGTGGTTTCTTTTTTCTATTCCTCAAGCATTAACTCTGACATTAAAGTTTGGTGAAACAGCTACTTCTTTGAATTCAAAATTTTCCGCCAAGTTTAAGAATTGAATCAAACATGTCATCTCTGATGTCAACTAATCTTGGGCTTTCTATCAGCGAATTCTCCCACTTGCCTCCCAAAAAATAGCCTGCGATCCGCCATCATTCTAAGTATGAGGCATGTGTTGTCTGTTGGATAGAGATTAACTCTTTAGTCATGAAATTTGGCATGATTAGAGATAGATATCCTTCGCCACCTTTGCAGGAGAATTCATTGCAAGGTGCTTCTCATTATTACATATCGAATAAAGTGCCTTCTAGCTTTAATTCAGCTTCCTTTGCAAGATTATCAACTAGTTTATCTCTGCAATCACATACAAAGTAGGTTAAGATGATACAAATCCTTGATTATCAACTAGTTTATCTCTACAATTACACACAAAGAAGATCAAGGCGCTATAGATTCTTGAAACTATGTCTAGTAAGGAGCCATTGAAACTATGTCCTTGATTTATTAAGAGTGTCTACCCTAGACCAATCTCATTTTTTGGTGCGGACACTCCCATTTCTCTCTCAGCCTCCACCTGTCAAGTCTCCTTCAGGAAAATAATAGACCTAAGGTTGAAGAGGCTCCTCCTATTCCCAGATCCAACAGTTATCCTAGCTGTTATGCTCATCCTTGGCAGTGGACATATTAGCAAGGAAGAATACCCCCACAAGAACACCAACATCTCATCTTGGTTTGTCACCTCCCTCGTGGATCTAAATCTTGACAAACAAGTAGTCTGGACGCTCACCAAAAGACTATTTCCTAATGACACCTTGCTCGAACTGCAAGAGGTTCTTAACAAGGCGCGACATAATTTTGGGGCTCCTTGGCTGAGTGAGAGAATTCTCTTCAATGTCCCTGGTGAGTTGATCAAATTCTATTCTTTTTTGCTTGACCTTACTGGCAAGGACCTTCAAAAGCATAGAACCTTTGTAGGCATGGGCCTTAGATTCCTAAAATGGTATTTTCTAGGGGAAAATCTAGAAGATTTGGGTAGGGAAGAGAGATTTTAGAATTCGCCAGACTTAATGGTGTCTTGCCTCCAAAAATAGAAGTAGAGGACCCTAAAGCAGAGCAGAGCAAGCGAGGTGGTTGTAGAGGCTCTAGTCACAATTTTGGTCAAGGAAGGGGTCGTCCTCCGCATAGAGGTTCTGGAAGAGGCCGAGCTTCAATGCCTCCATCAATGCCAGAAGAGGATTATTAACCAGATAGGTGTTTAAGTTGGGGTTTTTTCCTTTTGAGGCACTCTCAGAGCCCTTAGTTGTTTTTTTAAATTTTCTGCTAAAACATAAACTTTCATAAAAAAAAATTTATGCTTTCGTTTTCGTAGCTTCAAACTTTTAAAATATTTTTGAATGTGTTACAATGTTTGATAAGGATTAATGTTTGTAAGTAAAACTCTATATCCACTCCAAGCCCAAAAATGTTTTGGGAGCTTCGTAGTTGGTTTTCCTTTTCTATGCATACTCAGGGACATAGTTTCATATTTTATGTCTTTAGGCCCTCTGAGCTTTTTTGGAAATCTGGGATTTAATGTTGTAAACTTTCATTTGAATCAATATATTAATCTGGCTATTCCTTTTATAGATAAAAAAAAAATTCTAAACATAAAGAGTTTCGCCATTGGAAAACAATACACCTGATAGCACTAACCTCATAGAATATATAGCCTACATAAATTAAACAACAAGATGATGGGCTAGCTCGAGATCAACATTCATAGAGCCATTAAAATATAGAATGCGATATATATGATATGCGATGAATGAGATCATATTAGCACACATCACATGCTAGACGATGATGATTCAAGAAACTTTGTTGTTTGGACTGGTGTATGGATAGGAAAAGGCTGAGGAGGAATGACGATATCAACAACTCCTTCCAACATTAGAATTACTCATAGAAGGGTGTTGAGAAGGGTCATACTGAGTGCACCATAGTCCCAACATGCTCAACTTCTTGGCTATGATAACTCCTTCATCATCTTCTATGTTTTCCCCCTCAACTTTTGAAATTCTCTCATTTCCACTTGTTTGAATGCCCACTTTGGATAGTAAAATTTTCTAGATCTAGTTTCTTTCATGTCCAAATTCTTTCTTCCTCCCACCATTCCCATCACTAACATATAATAACTATTCCTCCCACCATTCCCATCACTAACATATAATAACTATACACATCTGATCTGTAAGTCACTGGTCCATTGGTTTTGGACCACACTTCTGGAGCCGTGTATCCAGGGGTTCCCCTAGCACCTGTTAGAGAAACATGGCTTTCTTCTCTTTTTGATAGTTTTGCTAGACCAAGATCTGCGACCTTTGGATAAAAATTGGCATCCAACAATACATTATGGGGTTTTATGTCACAGTTTCGACATTCATCATGTAGATATGCAATCCCATGAGCTATTCCCATAGCAATGGAGTACAATTGTTTCCAATTCAATCTAGTTTGATCATCTCCATGATATATCTTTCAAGGGAACCATTGGCCATGTACTCATAAACCAATGCTCTTTTAGACCCCTCAATGCAAAAAACCAGAAGCCGCACCAGATGCAAGTGATGGATCCTTCCAATTGTAACCACTTCATTCATGAATTGAATTTGGTTGGGGTTTGATTTTAAAAAAAAATTAACTGCTACCATACACCCATTAGGAATCTCACTTTTGAACACTGTACCAAAACCTCCTTGGCCAAGTCTAATTGAAAAATTATTGGTATATCTTTTAATCTGCCAATAAGAAATCTGGTGGGAACTCCTGCGTGTAAAAATTTCTCAACGGAAGGAGGTCTGGAATCAAGGGGATCCATAAATCACGCAATGTCCTGTTGCTCTTGCTGCTCTCTTTTCTTTCGATTAATTCTTCAATAAATGAAGATGATGGCTGATGTAATGAAGACACCAGATAGAACGCCTGTACCTGCAACAAAGTTCATAGTGAATTGTAACACGATAATCTAGTGAATAAGGTGACGGGCTATCACCCATTTGACGAAATTTTAAATGATTTGATTCATTTTAAAAAGAGAAAAGTCCTATTCTGAAGTAGGTTACCTGCTTTGAATGCTGAGACCATCCACCATTTCTTCTGGTCGAGAAGTTATCCTGTAGCAGAAAGGAAACTTATTTATTAAAACTTAGAACAAAAATAATGCTTATTTCTCAATTTGTAATTTCGATTATAAAGTTAGAGTGCTAAACCAATTTAGATTACAAGTGATTTGAAAGTTTTCAGCGAGCTTTCAATTTATTTTAGGTGATAAAATTTGATAAGACTTCACTATAGGTAAACTCGTAATTAAGATATATAAATAATACCATCAGAGTAGTTGTATTTGTGGGGACCGTCTAGACAAATGCATGCATCTGCATCTAGCACATAATCTGTTCTATAATCATGAAAGCATATCTCGCCCGAGGCTTCGCAAGAAGAGCACTGATTGTTGATTGTAGAAACTGGAAAATACCCTTCTCTTATAAATCAGCTGATTGACAGGAACAATATAGCAAAACTAGAAGAATAAACAATAAAGAAATCACATATAGAAATTGAAAATAGAGCAACCTTGTTTTAGTACTGTACTCAGAATTTTTATTACAACAGCTTGATACAAAAATCCAATTTATTATTACAGGTTATAAACAATACAAAAGTCTGTATATATAAATTTCAACACCCCTTAAAATTATAGTTCAAAGCATGTAAAAAACAAAATTCTGCGTTAAAAGCAGAGCACGCAAAGAATGCAATGTTTAGAGAAAAAACAAAACTAATTAAAGCTTAAAAAAAAATCCAGACTATACGAGCAAGCTATCCTAAAAAAAAATAAACTACATGTAGAACATGCTTTATTTGAATGAATAGATAAAACAAAAAACTATATTAGTCTAAACAAGCTACGTGTGCTGATTGGTGGATCTTGGAAGTATAGAGGTCTGTATATATAGATTTCAGCACCTCTTAAAAATATAGTTCAAAGCATGTAAAAAATAAAATTCTACTTTAAAAGCAGAGCAAAAACTATCCAGACTATATGGGCAAGCTATCTTAAAAAACAAACTAGATGTAGAACATGCTTTATTTGAATGAATAGATAAAAAAAAAAAACTTAGAAACTAAATTAGTCTATAAAATATATCTATGCTGATTGGTGGATCTTGGGAGCTCAGCAACACTTATCTTCATACTCCCCCTTTATGTTGAGAGGGCTCACAATCTGATCTCAGAGTGCCAAAAACTGAATTTTTGTAACCGCCTTGGTGAAGATATACACTAACTGATCTTGAGTGTTTATGTGCTTCAATTCAACTTCTTTCTTCTATACTAAATCTCGAATGAAATGATACTTTAAATCAAAATACTTTGTCGTGCTGTGATGAACCGGATTCTTTTCTAACTTGATGGCACTTACATTGTCACAATAAATCACTATAGGTTGAATTTGTTTCTCTCCAATTTCTTTAAGAATTTTTCTAAGACAAAGGGCTTGTGTATGCACTGAAGTAACCACAACATACTATGCTTCTGTGGATGAGAGGGGAACAATGCTCTGCTTCTTTGAACTCCAAGTAATCAATCCAAAACCAATAGAAAAATAAATCCTTGACATAGACTTATGGTCATCCATACTACCTCCCCAATATGAATCACTAAAGTCGTCAAGATTGAACTTTTCATAAGAGTAGTAATGAATACCCAAATTTTGAGTGCCTTTGACATACCTCAATATCCTCTTGGCTGCCTTCATATGTATTTCTAACATATTTGTCATATACCTTGAAACAAGTGAAACTGAATATGCAATATCAAGCCTCATCTAGGTTAGAAACATCAAGCCCCCCATAATACTTCTATAAGCTATCTCATCAACTAAATCAACACCATCATCTCTACATAACACAACTCCATGAGCACTAGGAGTGGAGGAAGGATTACAATCAGCAATATCAAATTTCTTCAACATATCATGTGCATACTGTGTTTGACAAATGAAAATTTTATCCTTACTTTGATAAACCTCCATTCCAAGAAAATATTTCATGTGACAATATCTTTCATCTAAAATTCATTCATCATAGCAACTTTAAATTCATCTTTCATCTTAGAACTACTGCCCATGTACAATAGATCATCGACATACAGACTTATGATTAGAATATCAGTATATTCTTGTTTGTAGTAAAGGGTAGGATCACTCCTACTTCTCTGGAAACCATTTTCCTGAAAGTATCCATCAATCCTGGCATACCATGCTCTCGGTGCTTGCCTGAGGCCATACAAAGCTTTCTTCAACTTGTACACATGATTCTCTTTTCCTTCTACTTCAAAACCTTGTGGCTACTCCACATATACTTCATCTTCTAAATACCCATTCAAGAAGACACTTTTCACATCCATATGATGTATGCTCTACTTCTTCTGAGCTACTAATGAAATCAACATTATAATAGTCTATTGTCTTTCTACTGGTGCAAATGTCTCTTCATTATCAATTCCATACTTATGTGTGAATCCTTTAGCAACTAATCTTGCCTTGTGTCTTTCTATACTCCCATCACTGTTAAACTTGGTCTTGTAGACCCATTTGGTGCCAATCTTCTTCTTGTCATCTAGAAGCTTTGTCAACTCCCAAGTATCACTCATATGGATGGAATAGATCTCTTCTTTCATTGCTTGCACCCAAACTTTATTAGTACATGCATCTTCAAAACATGATGGTTCAAAATCAGCCTTGGCTAATAAAGAAAAATTCACAGTCTCACCTATTGGGTTTTCTTCATGTATTTGATTCGCACTCTAATAAATATCACTCAATCTTCTTACCTTCCTTGTAGAAGTAGGACTTGAACTTGTACTTTCACTTGAAATTGATATTGAACTTGAAGAACTAGATGAGGGACTACTTGGTGGACTCATTTCATTTGCAGCAGAATCATTAGTGGGCTGCTCACTAACATCATTCAAAACAGATTTTGGTTTGTGAACATGGCCTTTTTGATGACCATAAACTCCCCCTTCATCAAAAATTACATCTCTTGCGATAATAATCTTATTAGTTATGGGATTATACAATCTATAAGCATTACTTTTCTCACTATACCCAATAAAAATACATGACTCACTTTTGGCATCTAACTTTTGTTTATTTTGATCAAGAACATGCACATAAGCCAAACAACCAAAAACTTTGAAATCATTAACATTAGGCTTTTTCTCATAGCAAGATTCATAAAGAGTCATCTTCTTGAGTGCACTAGTGGGACTCTGACTAAGGATGTATACTGTTGTAGCAACTGCATCTCCCTAATAAGAATTGGTCAAACCCTTTGTTTGTAACATTCACCTTGCCATTTCAACCACTGTACGATTCTTCCTTTTAGCTACTCCATTCTGTTGAGGTGTGTATGCAGTAGTAAGTTGCCTCCTAATGCCATTCACATCACAATAACTCTGAAAATCCTTCGAACAACATTCTCCTCCACAATCAGTCCTTAAACATTTTATTTTGTACCCTTTCTCATTTTCCACAAGGGCTTGGAGCTTCTCAAATGTATCCAAGGCTTCATTTTTGGCCTTCAAAAAATATACCCAATAATTTTGTGAGTAATCATAAATAAAAGTGATGAAATATGATAACTTACCCAAACTCTTAGTTTACATAGGACCACATATATTTGAATGAGTAAGCTGAAGTGGGTGATGGGCTCTCCATGCATTACCCTTTGGAAAATTTTCCCTTGCATTCTTGCCTTTAGCACATCCTTCACAAACCTCCTTATGCTCCTCAACCTTGGGCAAACAAGAATCTAATGCATGCGAGGTTAGAAGCTTCAAACCATGAAAATTTAAATGTCCATACCTGAGATACCATAACCAACTTGAATCCTTATATGCCATATTTGCCAAACTACTATTATTTTCACCAAACCTCAAGGGGAACATCCTATTTATTGTCATAGGCACAACAGTGATCACCCTATTGCCCTTATTTTTATCATAGATAGTACATGCCTTATTCTCAAAGACTACTTTATAATTTTTCTCACATAGCTTCCCAACACTTAACAAATTATGCTTTAATTTTCGAGTATAATAAATATCATGAATACTCTTTATACCTTCTTTTGTGTGAATTTCTTTACCTCCTTTTGTCACAACCTCCAATGATTTATCATCACCAAGCTAAATCTTGGATTTAAAACTTTCATCCTTTGCTAAAAACAACTTCTCATTCCCTATCATATGGTTAGAGCATCCAGAATCTAGGTACCAAACATCTTTACTAGTATTTTCACCTTTTGCATAAGATAGAAATAGGTGATCAGGAGGATTTTCACTACTTTCCTCAGCATAGTTAGCACTTTTACCTTCTTTCAGTCTGCATTCTCTTTCAAAGTGGCCATACTTGTTACAATGGTAACATTGAACATTTCTCCTATCAAATATGCCTCTACCTCTCCCTCTGGAACCATCTCTTCCTCTTGAGCCACCTCTGCCTCCATTTCCTCTTGAGAAGTTTTGGCTTTTGCCTTTACCTTGGCCTTGGTTGCTTGTGGTACTACTGCTGTTGGGATCATCATTCTTTGTGATTTGTAATTTGGAGGAAAATGCTTTCTCTACACCTTCGAAAGAATCTTTCAATCTTTCTTCATGAGACATCAAGGATCCAACAAATTGATCAAACTCAAGGGTTGTCAAATCCCTTCTTTCCTCAATGATTATGGCATCATGATTACATCTGGGTGTCAAAGATTTGAACACCTTTTTTAATCAAAACTTCATTGCTTATAGTTTCCCCAAGTGTAGCTATTTTATTGACTACATCTTTGACTCTGACACAATATTTTCTTATATTTTCAACCTCTTGCATCTTCAAATTCTCAAAATCTCTCTTCAATGTCTAGAGCTTGACAACTTTAACTTTATCAATGCCTTGGTAAGCTTCTTTTAGAGTCTTCCAGGCATCCTCAACTGTCTTTGCTCTTGCAATTCTTGGAAATAAACTCTTATCAAGAGTCATTTTAATGTGAAATAAGGCTTGAGCATTCTTCTTCTTAGCCTCATTTTTGTTTGTTCTATCATTGGCAGAAAGGGTATTCCAATCAGATGGCTCTGCATAACCTGATTCAACAGTCTCCCATAAATCTTTCCTTGTCAAAAAGCTCATGATTTTGATGCACCAATAGTCATACTCATTTCCATCAAATTCAAGGATAGATAAGGAGTTAGAATTTGACATGTCGAACTTTGACAAAATTGTAACATTGATATACCATTTGATCTCAAATCTTGTATGGAGAAGCTCTCTGATATTTTTTCCATTTGTAATGTTGTAGCTCTGGTTGGTCGGGATGATAATGCCATATTGGCCTCCACAACTTATATCTTTTACTGATGCGTATAATTTTAAAGGATAATAATATTTTCCTGCATTCGAAGGAACAAAGTAGCATAAATCATCTCTGCTTTTGCATTCTAAACAATCGATGCACTGGATAAAGTTGGTAGAGGCAGGTTCCCTATTACATATAAGAAGGGTTCCCCATTTGTATTTATCAGAAAGATAAAATCCATTATCAGATAAACGGACATCATTAAATGTGGGAGGACAACCATCTAAAAGGTTTTGATCACAGGCAACCTGAATGGTTTTGTTTGTATAGGATGATTCTTTGATCCCTCCCACTACCCTATAAGTATCTCCCTTACAGAACCCCTTCATTAAAGGTAAATCTAATAGAGTTGTTTGATCTCTTGTGCAGTGAGCAGTAGTATGGCTGCAATCATTAAAGGGGTATTTGATGACGGAATTGTTGCATGTGATAAGGAGAACAGGTGAGCATATACTAAGAAGCTAACAAAGAAAGAAACAAGAAATATAGATCGAAATAGTATCAGCAAGAGACATCTACAACAAACCCAACAACGCATGTAAAAAGAAGAATGGCAAAGAGAAGTAAAGGAGTCCATCTATTGCAAATGAAAAGTAAAGAACTCCATCTGTTGCAAATGAAAGTTATCGATCTATAAATTCTCTTGACTTTATACAAGATGGAAAAGAAGGAAAACAGATATAGCGAGTTGAGGAAGGAACACAGAAATATTGTAAGAACGAAAGTCTCTTGACTAGGTATACAGCTGTAAATTATCGAAAGATTGCTTTATTGAACAGTATGTAGACTTCAATTTGAACACTAATTCTTCATAAATTAAACGATGTGTATGGAAAAACAAAAGGACAGGAAATTATTTATTGAATGTAATCTAATATGACAAAGATGTCTTCCACTTTACTAAAATTGAGACAGCACTCTCCTTCCTCCTGTTTCCCAGAACTTTCTTGCGTAGACATTGTTCTTCAAGTGGCCGTCTAAATTGAAACACTTTCACAATTGTATAGGGCTTTGTAGCTTTTTAAGAACTTTCCTTGCTTAATACTAATATTATCAAAAAAAATTCCATGTGAATAATAACAAATATTCACATGTCAACTGTCGCCTTCCCGTGTGGAATACTTCTTTATGAAGGAATGATCGAGGAAATTGCTTATTCTTCCTTTTACTTAACAAATACCCAAGAAATCATGAAATATTTCCATTTCTATAATGTTTAGGTTGTACTTAAATTTGTGTTTTTCATTCAAATGTTATATTGGCGAGCAGAATTTAGCAATTGTCCTCGATTCATAAATTGGGCTGGGCTAAAATTATTTTGTAAGTACAATAATTATTGTTAATTTTTAGTTAGATTTATTTATAGGACATAAGAAAGCTATCAGAAATGGAAATTTAAATAACAAATCACATTATAAAATATGGTATGGTCTAAGATTATATTTCAAGGCATATCAATTGGGAGCAATGTGAAGATATCAACTCTATTGTATATATGCAATCTTAGTTCTATGATCGAATCTCATATTTTAATCTCCTCTTACTAATGTGTTTAGATCTAGATGATTAATTTTTCAAGTGAATTCACTAACTTATGCATCATACATTATTACGTCACACAAGATTAATTATAGAACTATTATGAGCCCAATGTTACCAATGTTTAATTTAATTAATCAATTGTATTATTTTGTAAGTTTTATAAGCTTATACAAAATACAAAAACTAATTTTTTAAACATGTTACAACAATGTTCTCTGAAATTAATTTACTTGAATTTTCTTGGGCTTCTCTACCACTAAACATAGTTATCTATATGAAGTCATGTAATATCAGGTGATTAATTTGATCTGCCTTTATTCTCTCTAGCCAATTACGTGTTGGACTTTTAACTCTCATTATCATTGTGTTTGTATTTTTGAAGCGTGAGAGTTGAGCTATACATCATGTCTTCCATATTATTATTATTAGCCACAGGCTTTAATTGTCTTCATTCTATTTTTTTTCTATTTGACTGAATTTTGTTTCAACAGTCAGTCTAATTCAGTTCTCGTAATTTTTTAAAAATAATTTATCTCTAAGATTAACATTTGTAGGGAATAATAAAATGTACATACTTTATATAAATCAAATTATATTTATTCATTAGAAGTTGATGTTTAATAATGGTTATTTATAATACCTAAGTTTAATTTCCATCTTTTTAAATACCCAAGTTTAATACAACGTAGCAAATATTTAAGAAAAAAAACCTATATTCAATATAGGGTAAAGATAATAATGTTACTAATTTTCATTCCTCTGTAGCAAAGAGAAATTATAATAATTGTGTTAAAGAAACTATATTTTAAATTTATTATTACTTATTTAATCTAAACTGTAATGCCTAAGTTTATTTTATGAAATATATATTAATAAAATACAAACTATTTTCTTTCTCGCTTATGATTTTAGTGTCTGCTGTAATTGTTTTTGTATGAGATTGTTAACTTGTAATTTCTCTGTCATTGTAAGAAGCCTCTTGACTTAAAGATCATCCTTTAGACTATTGTGCCTAGCAATAGAGAAACTTCCTCATCGTCTTATGTTAACCCAACTTCTCTCACTAGTAATCCAATCCCTACACCAGATAACGCTAAATTGAAGAAGGTAAAAGATAAAGGCCCAAGAGAATATAACATTAGCCAACTTTTCTATGTTGCCCAACTACCTTGAACATATAATTTTATATCAAAATATTCCTTAGCTGGTCTAAAGTGTAATGCAGTGTAAGCATATCATCGAGCGGGGTGGAAAAAAATCCACCCATGAGATAGAATAATTAATGACGAAGTTAAAGGGAGAAAGAAAAAGGAAGTTACAAATTTTACGACAACGGGATTACACTTTTCCAATTATTCCTTCATGCCTATCACCGTGCCAAGAAAATGAGGACAAATACCTGCTTTGTTTCGCTATGAAATTTCGTTTGTCTATCTCAATTTGAATGGTCAGCTCAAAGTCTTGTTAATGGAGAAAATTGATACACACTGTTGGGAATGTGAAGTCTAATGGACACATGATTGTTCGACTTCTCCCGACTCTTCAATTTGTATCTGATATGTTATATAATGGTTGTGTGCAGCCCATGTATTTAGAGATTGATTAATAGAAGTTATTCCCTGCTTTGAGTGTGGATGTAGGCAAATTTGCTGAACCACGATAAATCGTGTGTTGTCTCTTCTTATTGCTTTATTTTATTTATGTTATTGTTTTCTCTGCTCATTCTAATCTTTACAAATGGTATCAGAGCCATGTTGGCTTGTAAAGAGATGGAGGAAGAGGAAGAAGAAGTTGAAATGAAACACCATGTACATTGGTTGGATGGCTGGAAAGATGAGGATTCGACTAAAGAAGAGGACGTCGAGGCGAGTGAAGATGAACTTGAAGATGATGAGACATACGATGTCAAAAAATATCAAGAAGAGAAAATTATGTGGCTAAAGGAGGAAAATTTCTTATTGACGGATCAATTGTATTTTATAGAGGATACCTTGGCAAGAATTTTGGAGGTTGAGACTTCGAGACATTTAAGAGAAAAAGAACTAATGGAAATCTTAAGTGGAGCAAAAGTAAATAAAGGCAACCTTGATGATCTACCGGTTGATAGGCATCTTGAGCTAGAGAATCTCGTAATAGCTCTAGAAGATCATCATAGCAATACACAAGCCAAGGTATTTGCTCTTCAAAAAGATTTGCAAAACGCTTCTTTGAGAGAAGCTAATCTTCATACCAAACTAAAGGATGTTGAAGAAAAATTATTGAATGCCCAAGTAGAGGTTACAGTTGAAGAGGGAGAAGACCCTTGTGCAGACAATTTCATAGAAGAATATGAGCCTATGGAATTGGATAATGAAGTGCAAGATGTTGTGCCTGATGCAATGGGAGATGCTTCTATAAGAAGAAAGCTTCCTAGAATTCTACGTTCTCTAGATGCAGATGATGCTGATTGTAGGCCATGGAAAAGACAGCGTGTTGAGCCTCCAATCTCTGACCAAATTGAGGATAATGAGCCATGTGATGTGGTAGGAGAGTTGCCCCAGACCAAGTCTGGTTCAGGCCTTGTTTTGGATTGTCCTCAGGCTGTGGTGGAGATGGAAGTTGACCCCAACGGAGAAAGCTTCACCAAGGAGGCAGAGCAAACTGAAGAGCATCTTACTCTACATGAAGTAGAAATGGGCGCAGAGGAGAAGTATGCTCGTGCAGGAAAAGTTCCAATTTCCCGTTGTTTATCTATGGCTGCAATAAACAGTTATGAGCCAAATAATGATTCCTCACTGTAAGATGTTGGCCAATGCCCCTAGGGAATGGAGTCAGAGTATGACGATGTCATGGCAATTGAATCCGTTGAGAAGCCAAAGGAAGATGGAGAGACACCGCTTTACCTGGAGGCTCTGTATAAGGAACATGTTAAGAAGAAAGTTTTTGGTGAAGTTGGGAATAAGGATTTCTTTGAGAAGAGCATCGGTGATGGTGCTAGAGAAAAAGATCTTGAACCTGAAACCATGGACAACGTCGGAACAAGGCCCCCTATGGCGAGATCTTTCGGCCAGATATTAATGCCACCAGTTTGATCAGTCCCAGAAGACATTCTATCGATTTGGAGAAGCTCGAAGAGTTGGTTAGTGATGTCCATTCTGATACGAATGACAATATTGATACAAAGACTGACAAGTGGGCAGATAAGATGGCGTAAATGGTCAGGCACAAGGGCGTCCCTTCATTCTGGACTGGATCGGATTTGACGGTGCAAAGGGCTATGACTGGTATAGCCTCACAGAAGAGCATTCTTTCACATTATTTAATGCTGGACGAACTTGATACTCATTTGACTACAAGTTGCGGTGTTGAACTTGTGAATGTGGCTAATGAGCCGCCTGGGGTTACGCGAAGCTGCATGAAGGCACAACTGAAATCAAAGGTTGCAAGTAATACCGAGAAGGAGATCTCTCCTGCTCCTGAAGTGCCCATGGCAGCCTTGAAAACCAAAGAACTGAAGCTGGTCATCACGGACCTTCAAAAAAGGCGATGGGGCACGACCTCGACTCTAAACCATAGTGAAGTGCGAGGGGGAGGAAAAAAACCCTACAAACAGAAGGGCAGTGAAAAAGTTCGTCACGGATTGCAAAAGACTCCTCTACGGTCTGGTGGGGGTGTCATTTTTGGCCCCAACATCAAAGATTGGAGCATCAAAATCAACAAGAAGAAAAAGTGTCTCGCCATTTCCACGACTCTCTCTAGTGCTGCTATCAACAACGTTGTAATTGATAGCTTCAATGAGAAGTGTGACACTCCCCAGACTAACAATTTTGTTGTTGCACTCAAGAATTTGGGTGTGGAGCCCAGTGAACATCATGCCCTCATTTTTACCACGGAGCTGTCGAAGAATGTGAGGTTGTTTAGGCGGAATATTGGGTCTTTAAAGATTCTATTGTCTACTCCACGCTTAGTGGCGTCAAAACAACGGAGCTGCTATGTCCGCTGCCAGCAAACCTGCCAAATTCACGAAATCCTAGACAAAGATGGCAACGGGGCCACTGTTGTGGCTGAGGTATTGAATTTAAATTCCAGAAATGTTGTGGCGGAATTTCTCAACCAGGATTATAACACACACCATTTCACCGGCCCTATTAGGGGTATTTTTGGCTACAGATCTCCTGACTATGTGGTTTCTGAGAAGCCCACGACAGACATTGATGCGTTCAACCTTGGAGTGGTTGTATTGCAGGTGGTTTGCGGTAGAATGCCAATGATTTTGCATGTACCACATTTTTGCTGTTTCGGTACCCCAATTATTTTGCCTAATGGTGATGACAAGGATGTAACAGTTCCCTGTAGCACAATGGTAACAGATTTTATTGTAACGGATCTGTCAAAGCAAACGGATTTCAAAATTGTAACCATTTTGCACAAGGCGAGCGTTGACAGTGGCAGGTCTTGTGCGTGCAGGACGCATGATTCATTGAAGGCGTTACTTAATCAGTACATTGATTTGGTGAAGTTGGTGCCTGCAGGGTATCATTTTGGAGTTTCTATTTTCGACTATGACCTGTCACGGGGGAGCACAGAAACAGGAGCCCTTGATGGAGAGTATTATGAATCTATCGAAAGTGGTGTTTTGGCTTATGAATTTATGGGTATGTTTGTGCCTGCGAAAGTAGTAAGCCAAGATGTTGGGCTGTTAGATTTTGAGGAGTCTGATTTGATTTGGAGAAGGCGTATCCGCAGTGTACGCGAGCAAGAGTTTGCAAGGTTAAAATCTAGCAGGCTAGTTGTAATGTGATTTTTTGAAATGGAAGCAGGGATGTTCTGCATGGCTGTACCGGTTGGCCTTCACGGGGGAGATTGTTGGGAATGTGAAGCCCAATGGACACATGACTTTTCGACTTCTCCAGACTCTTCAATTTGTATCTGATATGTTTATATAATGGCTGTGTACAGCCCATATATTTAGAGATTGATTAATAGAAGTTATTCCCTGCTTTGAGTGTGGATGTAGGCAAATTTGCCGAACCACGATAAATCGTGTGTTGTCTCTTTTTATTGCTTTATTTTATTTATGTTATTGTTTTCTCTACTCATTCTAATCTTTACACGTACAAACAAAAGTTTGTCCCCACCCACACGGCATTAAAGTAAAATTTTATATCTAGACAGATACAGCAGGGTCTGAGGCTTACCCAAGGGCTAGATTCCTATCGTGTTTAATTAGTGAAAATTTCAATGTTTATCAAATATTAATAAATTAAAGCTGGAATAGGTAAAAATTTAATGGAAAATATTAAAGTTTTTTTATTTTTCAATATTTTAAAAATATTAAAGGTAAATAGGGCTTTTGGTACAACTGTAATATTTTCAAACGTTACTTACAATTTGTTTTTAAGAATTCAATGAAATTGTGTGTGATTTTTTCAGTTTAGTTTCAATGTTTATTTGTAGAAATACATTTGTAAAATGTAAGACAATATAATCAGTTTGAAGATCAGATCAGAAGGCACGTATGCATAAGATAAGATAACCCGTTAGAACATAAGATTATATATAAATAGAAAATTGAATATCCTTCGAGGGAGCTGTACTTATAATTGCTTGTCATTAATATAATGAAAATACACTGGTTATTCACAATCATAATGATGTTTATGGTTTATTTTTGTGCAGAAACTCAAAAACTTAAAATGCATTTATTTTGATGAAGAACGTTAACATCCAATCGAAATCAATTGCCATCATCATGAGCAATTCGTTAAGAGTGTTAATTATGATATCGCAAATTATATTCAGGGAAAAATGTTATAAACCATTTGAACAACTCAGATGCCTTAGAATTGATGGTGACGTTCCTGATTTACCAATGGAGTTCGAGAAACATGAGCGTCTCACCTACTACGATGGCCCATTGACGCAAGGCATGAGTTTGTATGAGGTAAGATCTGCCTTCTCCAGAGCATATTTATCATTTCAATTAGATTTCGTTATTTTATATAAGAACACTTGACAACCTTTTTCATAATTATTGTGCAAATATGTAGTTTCCTCCAAGCCTGCGCATTGCGTACATTCGTGATTATTCTGAGAAGAGAGTTGCATATTCTAAATTTCCTCCCAAAGTCACTCCAGTTTCTTCGCTTGTAATATTAAGCTTATATGGTTTCAAAAACATGCAAAGGTTGCCAGATGGAGTGGAAAAGCTAACAAAGTTAGAGGAATTGTTTTTATGGGGAATCAATTAAAGGAACTTCCTTCCAAATTGAGAGATCTCAGCAATCTAAATTGGTTGACACTATGTCAATGCAATGAATTGAAAGAGTTGCCTTCAAACTTTTCGTCCATTATTTTCAAACTGGATCAAAGTTTGCTTCTGCCACTGGTTGATTTTCGGTGATACCGAAAACTCATCAAGCTCAACCATTGTTAATATGGAGTCTTTCTCACCAAGAATAGTAAAATTATACAAATTCGGGTTTTCTTTTTTTTCGTTCTTTTTTTAGTACTTTTAATTTTCTTACTACATCTAGAAATTGATTAAGATCCTTGAGCAAATAATATCTATGATGCAAACTTTTAAGAAATAACGCGGACCTATAATCACTAGGCGAATGCAATTTTTCTTTTTCAACTTGAGAGATACTTTCTTTGAGAGCATTCTAGAAGGAGTGAAGCATTTGCTCATCTTCGGCCAAGATTTCTCTAAACGATGGCACTAGTCAAATTTTAGATTGACCTTTTTTGTTCATCAAGTCTTGAAACATTTTATGAGATCTTTCATCACATAGAGTTGTGAGTCTTTTCTATAGAGGCATCAGTAGATATCAAAGGGTGGAGAAGCACTAGTTTGTTCAATTCCCAACAGGGTCACCAAAAATCTACTAGTTAACAGAATTGTTCTTTAAAAATAATTCTGAAAAATGACTCACTTTGTTTAAAAATAAGACAAATAACAAACTAACACTTCGACAAATTTCTATTTAAATTAACAATTTTTTTCTAAATTTTAGAGATACAGCTCCCTCGAAGGATATTCAATTTTCTATTCACAATCATAATACATTGTGTTTCAATTTTCTATTCACAATCATAATACATTGTGTTTCAATTTTCTATTCACAATCATAATACACTGTGTTTTTCAGTCTACTCACATGGTTGATGGTATAAACCATAATGGTGTCACAAGTCATGAGTTGTAGTAGACCATTCTCTTTTCATATTTAAAACTAAATTCCTAAATCCTTCCCTATCAATATTACATAATTTAATAATTTCTCTAAACTTAGCTACTTTAACTAGCCTAATTGTGTGCTACTTATTAGTATTTAATTAATATATTAATAATGAATTTTTAATTCTTTAAATATTTTTATGAGCTTATTGGACCTTTTACTCTCTAACTTTTAGTTTTAAATATTATATTTTTAATTCTCTTTTTAGACTTAGGTTTTTAGGTTTTTCTAATTTTTAAATTGGACCTAAACTTATTTTCATCTTTAATTTTAAGTTTTGTTTTTCCTTTATTGATTTTATGACAAGTTGTCATCATCTCCCTCGTAATTTTTTAACGATAAATTCTTGATTAAATCCTAACATGGCTTTGAGTAAAGTTGAAGATGCTATGATTTTGGTTATGAACATTATTATTTATTTTAATGTGGAAGAATACTTTGATCATGATGAACACATAGGATTAATTAATAAAATATAAAAAGATTATCTTAGACTAACATATCCATTAATCTAGGATCAATTCCCTCTTCCCATATAACATTAGAGAGGAATGAATGAGCTTGGCTACTATGACAAGGACGAGCCAAGTTGTCCTAGATTCACCCTCACCGTTTATTATTTGTGACTAGAATTGGTTGTGTGAGTGTGAATGAATTAGGCTAAAGAAGGGTAAATTGATCAAGATTGACAAAATATAAAAATTATAGAACCTAGATGTACAATAATATAGATCTTGAAAGGACATATAGAGAGCAACATGGATATAAAATTTGGAGAAGAAAGTGCTAGAGATAGGTGTTGGGTTCCCTAGTCTAACAGTGACAAAAATAGGAAAAGGTGAACAAAATTGCACTGAAGAGGGTCTAAAATGATCTCTTATAAATTCAACCTAGAATAGTAGCTCCAGGGTGCCCAAGTAATTAATCTAATTTTTTCACCTATTCAAGGTTTATACAATCTATAAAAGCCTTATTTTCTCTCATGTACCAATTTGATGTTGGATCTAAACCTTGACATACATAAAAAATGGGGAAGAAGGGTTGAGTTGTATAGGTTCTTACCCAAGTTAAACCCTATGTTGGTTTTTCCAACTCTAAAAAAAACTATGATGAATCAAAAAGTGCATGTCTTAGGGAGGAAAAATGCAAATTAAATGGAGAATGCTGAAATGTTAAATTAACAAGATTACCTTAGGTATGTGTAATGTCATGAATTATATCTACATATAATTTTGTCCTTACCTTGACCTCACTTTGGTGCTTCAATGCTTGATGCTTGATAAATATCCTAATTCTGCTCACACCACCTATCTATCTCACTTTTTAGAACCTTGAATTAAATTCTCCTAATACACACCTCCCCATTAAACCATGAATAGTAAAATTTAGAGGTGGGAGTATGATTGTACCCCTGCATGGCTTTGAAGAAGGGAACCATACCAACATCATCAAAGAACTTCCAAAGGCCTTTATTCTATTGTAGAGTCTTGATATCTCTTGGCTTCAACCTCTTCATAGCTCCCTTGCATCTATCCTTAACATTGAGAATCAAGCACTTTCTTCAATACATTTGATAACTAGGATTCAATATAATTGTTGGAAAAATACATATCTGCATTTTAGGTTTTTTATCTTGACCTTTTCTTTTTTTACGAATGATTGAAATAGTACTTGACACCCAATTCTCACAAGTCTCGAGCCACATATTAATATGTGCATCACCTTTTCCAACTTATCAGGCACCTTTATATTGCTATTATCATAAATCCAAGTTCAAGAGGATTCGTAATAAACTAGTTTTTGATTTGAGAATTTAAAAAGGAATTCACAACCATATGTCTTTCTTTGTCACTCATGTCAATATGATACATCATAAAAATAACTAATATCATAGAAAATATTAAGTAACAAATATAATGATCGAAGCACTTCATAAAAAATTTAATTTAAAATAACCAACTGACATAGTTGGATTCTTTCTTTAGTTAGGATTTCATTCAACCTAATAGGACATTGGTTATAACTCATATATTTCCATTCATTGTGACTTAAGGATACATTTGACATCTCATCCATAAAAAATATATATTTTCTTGAAAATATGTAGCTCTTTGGATTGAAGGAAATTTCTAATTGAGTTCTTATTTTCATCCATTATTCTTCTGATTTCCCAATAGGAGGAAAATACTGCATTTAAAGTATAGAAAAAAGTTATAATCACCTTTGAATATAATTTTATGAAGTTCAAACCCTTTAGCCTTTATAACACCCACCAAGTAGCAACAACTTCAACCTTATTATTTGATGCCATTCCTAGATTATTATCATAGCTTTCTATTAATCTTCCTCTGATTTTCACAATAACTCCATCTACACTAGATTCCATGGTTCCTCTTAGAGCATCCATCAATGTTACACTTTACCCAGCTTTCTAGAGGGGGGTATAATTTACTCATCTTCCTATTAAGGAATTTAGGCCAATTTATCTTAGTCAAATCATGTTTTATATGCCATAGCTGCTTGATAATAAGTTCCATATAGGTTGGAATTCTTTTAGATTACCCATAGGAAGTAGCATTGATGTTCTCTTGAATTTTTTGTTTGATGGATATATAAGGCTTCTTAGCACTCATAGCTTGGTCCCTAAAGATGTAATTGTTTTTCTCCTTCCACAGGGCCCAAGAGACAAATGGGGGGGATTTGTCTCCAGAGATCCTTAACAATAAGATGAGAAAATGGTAGAGCCCATAGTTTTCCATAAGCTACCTTAAAAATATAGGAAAGGCCTGGCACACAACAAGTGACATAAATACATCAAACCTAATTTCTCAAGGATTTGGGGAATGATAATAAATGCTATATGCTTTTAGAATTAGTACATTACAAGGAACATCTATTAGCAAAGAAGAACCCTCTTCTATTTGGATTATCAATAGTGAGGATATTATAATGCAACACAATCCACCAAAAGAAGTTAATTGTGGGAGTGAATTTTAAAATCCAAACCTAATCACATTTGAAAGAGTCATCGCGAACATTTTGAAAGAAGGAATAAATAGATTTATAGAGAACTTACCTGAAGGAGATATTTCTAGATCCACTCATCTTGTTTGTCTTCAATAGGGAAGCTTAAATATCAAAATTGCTAATACAACACATTTAGATATGTCTCCCATCTATATGCACCACCCTGTGTTAGTCTTTTGAAATGAAAAATTGCTACGCAAAATTGTTCCAATTAGTTTGGTCCCCTTCCCAATTAACATATAATTAAAAAAAATATCTCATTTAAGCTCACCAGAATTTATCTTAAAAGGATTAAGTAGTTGATTGAAGAAAGAGCCACTTCCTTCTTCCACACATCCTCTGAAAACATAGTGCTCTTACCATTCCCAATAGTCTTCCTTCCTCCTTGCCTTGCAAGATTTTTTACTTTTAATAAGTTATTCCACACAATAGAGAAATTAGGAGGATCGGATTCACAAAAGAAAAGACTAGGATGTCCATTACCCAAATATTTGGCTTTTATGAAATTTACCTAGTCTTTGGTCCCTTCAAGAATTTACCAACATATTTTGGCCAACAAGGATTTATTATTTAAATTAATCTCTTTTTACCTCAAGAACCTCATACTTCTTAGGTTGACATACCTTATCTCTGTTCAATGATTGAATGGACCAGAATACTGAGAGGGGGGGTGAATCAGTATTCCTACACTTTTTAAACTTTTTCTTGATATTCTAACCTTAGCAATTAATCTCATCAACATGAATTAGCAAATTTATAATTAAAAAACAACACAACCACAAAATGAACATCAAATTTTTTATGTGGAAAAACCATATGGGAAAAACCATGGAGAGTGTTAACTCTCAAGATTTTATAGCTAGTTATATGGTTTTTATAAAATGGGTGGCTCACTATCAAATTACTCACTACCAGAATACTCACTGCAATAAAAATTAATGGACTAAGAAAAATTGCATCTCCTAATGCATGAATTCAGTTCCAATTTAAGCTCAAATATAAACTCATAGAACCTCACAAAAGATATAGTAAAGGATCTCTTCAACATGTCCACTAATGCATGCAACAGATTTGGTAAGGGATTACTACATCACTATCTACACTCTATCATTCTAATTGCTTGTAGGAGAGCCGATAATGGATTATTGTAACATTGTCTACACTCTAACTCTTCTTCACACACTGTCGCTACTATATAATATTCCACTACTCACTACATATTGCTCTCGCACTACTATTATTCTCTTGTTCACAACTCTATCACTCACACACTTCTTCTTCTGTCATACATCACATACACATGCTTTGCTTAATTGTATGTGTGTTAGTGTGTGTATATATATATATATTAGTAAGAACATATATCGAGATAATATGTTGACCAAGCATAAATGATTTACACAGTAATAGATTACTTAGATCAACATGTTATCCAAAACATGCCTCAACCAAAAAAAGAATAACCAAGTCGGCTTTCACCGATCTTCTGCATGCTTCCTTTATACACTTCATTTACTAGGACACATGCCTCAATTACCAAGACAAAATAAGAGTCTACCAAAACAATAGATACAGACCCATAAGCATAAATCCCAAGCACAACAACTTCTATCTTTATGATAGATATGCCACAGATTCTATACCATAGGATCCATAAATCATAATGCAATATAGTCATCCAAATAGAAATTCAATTGACACAACTAATACTAGAACTGGATACAAACCATGATAAGAAAAACAATTTTTTTTGGAGAAGAGGATCTTTTGGAAATAACTCGAGTAGCTCATGCATACCTTATTGCTTCATATCACATACATACCTATCTTTCACTATTTCTCAATATGCCACATTAGACCCTAACCAGATTACCAATTTTGACATCGGTGAAAAAAGTCACACAAATCTAACAATATCCCCCTTTGTCATTGATGGAAAAACATTTCAAAAATAATAATCACAAAAATATGTCTATGTGAATATCTACATGTAGCTCCCTGTTACTCATATCACTTCATTTATTCATTTACCTTTCTCCCCCTTTGACATCAAGGACAAAGGGCGTCTTTGATGAAAAACAAAAAGAATGCATGAACAATAAAAAGAATGCCAAAATTGTATGTTAGCCAAAAAAGGGTTCTTAACTATTTTTCATCTGAAAGATTGTCTTGTATTTCTCCTTAAGCTCTACAAGGAGAACCTTCCATTAATGTACAACCAATTGAATGTTAATATACAAGCTTGCGCACTCAACCAACACATCAATAGCATGAGATAAACTATCTGAGATAGATGGATTTTTCTCATACTCAATTGCATTATCAAGCAATACTGAGAAATGTTCCAGTTTAGCCTTAACAATCTCCTTGACTTTCTAGAAAATGCCCACATAATCTTCCTTTTGCATCTGTAAAGATAATAACTTAGACTATAGGGAATTTACATTGTTCCTTTTCTCACCATCTTTGTCACTCAAAAAATCAAATGACTTACCCGTAGAAATCAATTCATCTTCAACAAATCCAACTTTTTCTTTGAACTTCACAATAGCAGCTGGCCATTGTAGACAATATCTATAAACTTTGATGGCACTATTGATACAATCCCTGGAAATATCCTACTAATAACTACTTATGCAATTACAAAATTAAAATTCCTCTTGTATAAATATATTGTACATTCTTTGAATAAATACATCAAGTTATCTATGGGTGATCTCATAGTACTGAGTTACACTTTCTTGCCAAACTTGACACTAAAATCAACATTTTGCACAAGATCTTTACTTTCTAACACTTATAGCAGCTAACCATTAAGTAAACTAGCAATTTGTGAGAGTTTTAATATAGATTTAAAATATATATATGTATATACATATATATATATATACATATATACATATATACATGTATATACATATATAGACATATATACATATATAGACATATATACATATATATATATATATATATATATATACATATATATATATATATATATATATATACATATATATATATATATATATACATACATATATATATACATACATATATATATATATATATATATATATACATACATATATATATATATATATGTATGTATATATATATATATATGTATATATATATATATATATACATACATATATATATATATGTATGTATATATATATATATATATATATGTATGTATATATATATATATATATATATATGTATGTATATATATATGTATGTATATATATATATATATATATATATATATATATATATATATATATATATATTAAAATGATTAGAAATGAATTGCACATATTGTTATGTATCTTTTAATAGCTTAATATTTACAGTAATCAATGTTTCTCAAAATTGACATTTATTCTATAGTGCATAACATTTTTTATAGACCGAAGGAAAATCCAAGTTTTAAAATATAGATTTGTCAGATCAATATCTAGTTGATGGATATCTTTTCTTAAGTTTTTATACATATATTTTTTTAATTAATTTTTTAAGCCAGAGTAATTGTAATATGGATAGAAGTATATTCTATAATGCATACATTTTTTGTATCCATTTGAGTTAACTTCTTTTGGGTTGAAATGAAGATATCAATATCTAGGGAAAAGATATTTTCTACAAAATTTTCTCCTCTATTTTTAAATTTTTCCACATGTATGTTACACAATCCTTAATGTTAAAAATGGCGAAGGATAATTTGAATCTGCAGAGGGTGGGAAAGTGTATCAATGGTGGATGTGAAGGAGTTGATGTGGAGGGTATCATGAGAGATGCAAAGGAGGATGCAAAATATAATGGAGGTGCCAATACAGTGTGTGATGGTGGAACTCAGTGAGTTCCAATATGTAAAAAGGATGGCAGATCGAACAATTTGTCTATCTCACATGCTATGGAGGGTCCCGGGGAATCTGCTAAGAAGTACGAGGCATCTTCTTCTTTTGACTACAATAAGAAATGGTCAACACTTTTTGGTTCAATCTCAAAACTAACTCAACTTCCCCTATTTCCCACTATGTAGATCCAGAGTATGGATCCTTCTCCGTCTCTATCCCATACTACAATGTGGATAAGGCCATGGCAAATTTGTAGGCCCACACCCTAATATTGGGACAGTTTGGGCTTGGGTTGCTCGTAAATGGAAAGGAAAAAGTCAAATTGAGGTGGTTGTTATGGAAAATGTTTTTTTCTCTCTTTCCTTTATCTATGATGATTATTTAAGATCTCTCTTATCTAGAGGTCCCTAGATGCTGAGTAAATCCTCTTTAGCTTTGAAAAAATGGGAACCGGGCTTTAACCCTAAGCATTGCAAATGCAATGAAGCTCCCACTTGGGTTCACCTTCCTATCCTACCCTTGGAATATTGGGATGAGGAGATCTTCTCTAGTTTGGTTGCTTGCTTTGGTGAACTCTTGTCTATGGATCCTATGACTGTGGCCAAAAGAAGACTATTTTATGCTCATTTATGTGTTAATATTAAGAAATCTACTGATATTCCCCTTGAAATATCTTTGAACTCAAAGTTGGGGAAATGGGTTTAGAAAGTAGAATATGAGTCCATGCCCTTCTCTTGTTTCCACTATAAAAAAGTTGGGCTTTGGGATAGGGATTGTTTGAAGAAACCCCCTTTAAAGTCCAAAAAAAGAAATCATCCCAGTCGGTTACGCTTGGGGAGGCCCAACTGACCTTGTCTTTTGAGGGGGAGATGCCTTCAAGCTAGGAAGGCCATTTTGGGAAGGTGGCTCTGAATGATGATATCCATTTTCCTCCTTTAGATAAGCTAAATCCACCAAAGAATCAGGGCACTTGTCATATGGAAACCCTTGCCCAGGTGAAATGTCATCTTCCTGATCCACAAGTTTTGGGTGAGTCCCTCGATCATCAAATGGTTGTAGATGTAAGTTGTGTCTTGAATCCCCTAAATTCTTAGAATGTTGTTTGGTCTATTTGGAAGGGACTCCTCAGATCAAAGGATCGAGGATTAAAATCATTTTATTGAAGCCAAACCCTAGAACCATAGACGTATCTCCCCTACTAGTTCTAGATATGCCCTTTCCCAAGGCTCGACTAGACTTAAAACTGGGAATAGACAAAGAGTAAATTTTGGATATAAATCAAGAGGGGTGGGAAAGCCACCAAATATGTTCAACAGGGATAAACAAAGCAAAAAAGATATTGCACATGGAGCCCAAAGAACTCTTCAGGAAATGGGGATTGGATTCCCCACCCTTGTTAAATGAAGATCATCTCCTCGAATATTACAGGGCTTAATTAACCCCATAAGCATGATCTCCTCTCTAATTTGGTGAGGTATCATAAACCTAAGATTTGTCTCATTCAAGAAACTAAAATGCCTTCTGGAAGACTAGAGAAAATGAAATTATCTATTTTTAAGGACTGTGGTGTTCATTGTTCTGATGTCAATGGTGCATCAGGTGGTATTTCCTCCTTCTCAAATCCAAGACTTATCCAAGGTATGGCTATCCTATCCAGCTCTAACCATATTACCACCAGCTTTACTAATTTGAAAGATGGTTTTTCCTCGATCATTTTCAGCATTTATGCTCTGAATAGTAAAAATGATAGGAAAGCCCTTTGGACTTCACTGATTAATGCTAGACAATATTTCCGTAATGAGAAGTTGATTTTGATGGGGGACATTAATACTCCTCTCTTAAATAATGAGAAAATGGGAGGGGATTTGATCTCCGAATATAGTAAGCAAGATTTGTCAGACATGATTAACTCTTTGGGTTTAATGGATCTCAATCTTAATGGAGCTAGATTTACTTGGTCTAATAGACATAGTGACTTTGATCTTATTCAAGTTAAGTTGGATAGGGGGCTCCTTTCCCTAGACTGGTTGATGGAATTTTCTTGTTATCTCTCTTCTCTTTCAATGATTGGCTCTGATCAATTTTTGATTATTCTGAGTATCTCCCCCTCTAGAAGGAATGATTTTCCCTTGATGTTTGAGAAGATGTGGACCCTAAATGCTTACCTATATGATAAACTCACTAAGTGGTGGGGTATTGATATCTAGGGAATGACTATGTCTAGAGTGGTCAATAAATTATCTAATGTGAAATCCAATGTCGAGAAATAGAATAAATCTTCTTCTGGAAACATCTTCTAGAGGAAGGACTCTTTTAAAAGGGAACTTGATGATATTCAACTACAGATCCAAACTCTTGATTATGATCCTCATATCATGGATAAGGAAGTTGAATTCTTCTCTAAACTTCATGATATCATATCTAAAGAAGAAAAATATTGGAAACAGTAGTCAAGAGCTATCTAGCTCAAAAGTGGGGACAGGAATACCAAGTTTTTCCATATGACAACTTTGAAACATAGAGCATCCAACAGAATCAAGAGCATTTATGTCAATAATCAATGGGTTGATAAATAGGAGGAGATGAGTAAGGAGGCAATGAAATTTTTTCTCCACCCTTCTAGTTGAAGAGGGGTAGCTAGATGTGAGTGCTCAGGAGGATTTATTTCATGAGATCCCCAACAACCTATCCTAGGAGATGAACAAGGTTCTTACTAGAATTCCTTCTTCTAAAAAAGTTAAAGAGGCAGTTTTCTCCTTTGAAGGAAACAAGGTCCTTGGTCCCCATGGCTTCCCCATGTTATTTTTTCAAGTGTTTTGGCAGATTGTTGGAACAGATATTGTGCATGCTACTAGAGTGTTTCTTGTTCTCACTCTCTTTTAAATAATCTTAACACTACTTTCATTATCTAGATCCCAAAAACATAGGATGCCAACTACTTTTAGGATTTTATACCTATCAGCTTATGCAACTCTCTCTACAAAATCTTAGGCTGAAATTTTTTTTTCCAGTTTTGATATCAAAGCATCATAAAGGCTTTGTTCTAGGAAGACAAATTCTGCATTTTATCATTGTTGTTCATGAGAACATTCACTCACTCTCCATCAATAAGAGACCCGGTTTTTTGATAAAGTTGGATCTGCTTAAAGCTTATGACAAGGTTAGCTAGGATTTTCTAATTAAAATTCTACGGGCTTTTGGATTTTGTGATCAATTCATCCAATTGGTGAATCAATGCATCTCTACTCTAAAGTTCTTTGTTTTCACTAATGTATCTTCTTCAGATTTCTTCTCGACCTCTATAGATATCAGATAGGGTGATCCCCTCTCCTAATTTCTTTCCATATTGATGGGTGAATCTCTTAGCAAAATTATTCAAAGAGAGATCAGGTTTAGAATACTCAAAGGGCTCTGCCCTTCTTCTGAATCCCAAGTTTTTTCCCATCACCAATTTGTGGATGATACTTTGCTGATGGGGGAAAGTTCTATGGAAGAAGCTAATCTCTTGAAGTCTATTCTTAATCTTTATGAAAAAGGATATGGATAAAGGATCAGCTTGCTAAAGAGTTCTATTTTCTTCCTTAGCACACCTACCCATAGACAAACCAAGATAGCTAATATTTTGGGTTGTAAATTAGCCTCATTATCAGATACCTATTTGGGATTATCATTGTGTTCGGTACCTCCTCCCGATTCCTTCTGGTCTGATTTGATTGATCACTTCTAGAATAAGTTGGCTGGTTGGAAAGGTGCCTATTTGAGCCAAGATGGTAAGCTCTAGTAATCCTTCCAAAATATTTTGGTCTATCTTATGAGTCTATTTAAAGATCCTTCAAATTTTTTTGATCCCATGGAAAAAATCCAAAATAATTTTCTATGGATGGTACCAAATCTAAAAATCGCCTTCATCTTGTGGCCTGGGATCAAGTTTATCTCCCAAAGAGACTTGGAGGCCTTGCCATTAGGCAGATTCTTGACTTAAACAAAGCCCTCTTGGCCAAACAATTGTTGAGATGTTTGAAGAATTTCAATGAATGGATCTCTATTTATCATAACAAATATCATCTTAATGGTATCTCTGCCCAAAGTGTTTTAGAAGATTACAATCTTCCTATGGTGGCTTTTGATCTTTGGACTAATTTCCATAATTATAAAGATATTACTCTTCAAGAATCAAGATGGGCCCTTAGAAATGGGAGGAAAATTCATTTCCTAGATGATTGGTGGCCTCGCGATGGGCCTTTGACTGACTTTCATTGGGCGGATCATCTTAAAGAGAGATGTGTGGAGAGGTTTCACTACTAGGTCATTGATTATATCAGAGAGGGTAACTAGATCAATCTTATCAGTGTGGACCCCATCCTAAAACACCTTCAATTAGCACTTCCTTATATTCACATTCCCTCTTTCCCTGTTGAAGACTCTTTGGTGTAGAGCGGTTCTTCGTCAGGAGTTTTTTTTGTCTCTCATGCTTTCTACCTATTGACAAGATCCTTTGTTTTGACCCCTTTCTAGTCAAGTATTTGAAATAAGTTGTTGATTCCAAAAATTAATATCTTCTATTGGCTCTTTATGTAGAATAAGATTCTTTCGATTAACAATGTGTGCAAAAGGGTTATTTTTATCCCTAATAGATGGTTTTTGTGCAAGGAAAATGCTGAAGATGCTTTTCATTTGCCGCTCCATTTCTCCTTCTTTAGAGATGTCTGGGCTCATTTTTTTTATGTTTTAGGAATTATGTGGTGCCTTCCTAGGAGCCTCTAGGATTGTTCATTCTAGTGGAGATTGCCTTCAGATAATGCTTCTCTTAGAGTGTTATGGTGCCTTATGCTACCCCATCTGGCTTGGGTGATTTGGAAAGAAAGAAATAATAGGCCTTAAGGGACAAAGAGTCCTCTGCTCTTTCTATTCCTCAGAGAGTCCATAATGCCATTAGGGAGAATTTTGACTCTTCTTTTCCTTCTCACAAGTTTGACCCCCCTATTCCTACTTCGACTCAGGAGTGGAATATTATCGATAGATGCCATATCAGTTGGGATATTTTTAAACCTACTGTCAAGGTAAAGAAGACAAGAAATAATGTTGTTTGTGTTCCTCCCCCAAGTGGGTGGATCAAAATTAATTTTGATGGGGTGGCTAAAGGTAATATTGGGTCAGCGAGCTTTGGGGGAGTTGCTCGAGACCACAATGGTAGGCTTGTTTCGGTAGTGACCATCCTACTGGGCACCCAAACAAACCACTATGCTGAGGCTAAAGTTTCTTACATTGGGTTACACATTTCTATTAGAGGAGGGTTCAAAAAAGTGTGGCTTGAGAGTGATTCTCTAAATATCATTAGGTGTGTGAGTAAACACACCAAGCCAAGTTGGACCATCAAGCATTTAATTTGGGAGAGCCACATCATGATTGAAAAATTAGATGATTTCAAAATTTCCCACGTTTATCAGGAAGGTAACATGCCAGTGGACGACCTGGTGCGGTGGTGGAGAGGAGAGGAAACTTTCCTGATACAATTATGTGAACTGACTAGAAAGGATGCCGAATGCATTCACCATTATTATCATATTAATGATGACAAATTGACAAATGAATAATGATCTTTCATGGGATTTGAGTTCGAATTTACAAAACAGGGTTTCTAGAGCCCTCTTTTGTATCTGGTTTTTCATTACCTATTTTGGGCTTGATATCATCATCCATTGTTGCAGAGATAAATTTCTTATGGGAGGTGATAGAAATAGAATTGAGCCTACTTCCTATGATAAATAGAAAAAGAACAATGAGCTATGGATGAAGATTATTGATGGAGGCCTTATGCCATATCTTGAGAGGCTTCATGGCAATGACCCAAAAGTGACAGAGGATTTTGTGAATGTTTGGAAGAAAGGCATCCTCATGGCTTTTGGAGTGGATTTTAGAATTGATGAAACCTTCATGTGGAGATAGATGGTTTGTAGATGGAAGGCAAGAAGTTTTACAGAGAGAGGAAGGCGGTGGAAGAAGCCATTGCATCTTTCTTTGACAAAGAAAGCGAGAGTAAAAGCGAGCGGAAGATGAAGGACAAAGGCTATAAAAGGAAGGACTTGCAATTACTCTGGGTGGAGATGGCCAAAGTGATTATGAGGTATATTACTCTTGACGGCTGCTATGTAGTATTTTCTCTTACCCCTTTCTGATATTAAATCATTGTAGACATAACAAAAGAATTTCTCTAACTTTCTATATGTTATCTTCTCTTGAAAATAGCCTGGCGAATCAT